>NW_028270186.1:18095892-18143392 GCF_037043375.1 Chiloscyllium plagiosum | reverse complement strand
CTCTCCCTCACACGCAGTCTCTCCCTCACACGCAGTCTCTCTCTCACACGCACTCACACACGCAGTCTCTCTCACACGCAGTCTCTCTCTCACACGCAGTCTCTCTCACACGCAGTCTCTCTCTCACACGCAGTCTCTCTCTCACACGCAGTCTCTCTCTCACACGCCGTCTCTCTCTCACACGCAGTCTCTCTCTCACACGCAGTCTCTCCCTCACACGCAGTCTCTCTCTCACACGCAGTCTCTCTCTCACACGCAGTCTCTCTCTCACACGCAGTCTCTCCCTCACACGCAGTCTCTCCCTCACACGCAGTCTCTCCCTCACACGCAGTCTCTCTCTCACACGCAGTCTCTCTCTCACACGCAGTCTCTCCCTCACACGCAGTCTCTCTCTCACACGCAGTCTCTCCCTCACACGCAGTCTCTCCCTCACACGCAGTCTCTCCCTCACACGCAGTCTCTCCCTCACACGCAGTCTCTCTCTCACATGCAGTCTCTCTCTCACACGCAGTCTCTCTCTCACACGCAGTCTCTCTCTCACACGCAGTCTCTCTCTCACACGCAGTCTCTCTCTCACACGCAGTCTCTCCCTCACACGCAGTCTCTCCCTCACACGCAGTCTCTCCCTCACACGCAGTCTCTCTCTCACACGTAGTCTCTCTCTCACACGCAGTCTCTCTCTCACACGCAGTCTGTCCCTCACACGCAGTCTCTCCCTCACACGCAGTCTCTCTCTCACACGTAGTCTCTCTCTCACACGCAGTCTCTCTCTCACACGCAGTCTCTCTTTCACACGCAGTCTCTCTCTCACACGCAGTCTCTCCCTCACACGCAGTCTCTCCCTCACACGCAGTCTCTCCCTCACACGCAGTCTCTCCCTCACACGCAGTCTCTCCCTCACACGCAGTCTCTCCCTCACACGCAGTCTCTCCCTCACACGCAATCTCTCCCTCACACGCAGTCTCTCCCTCACACGCAGTCTCTCCCTCACACGCAGTCTCACCCTCACACGCAGTCTCTCCCTCACACGCAGTCTCTCCCTCACACGCAGTCTCTCCCTCACACGCAGTCTCTCCCTCACACGCAGTCTCTCTCTCACACGCAGTCTCTCTCTCACACGCAGTCTCTCTCTCACACGCAGTCTCTCCCTCACACGCAGTCTCTCCCTCACACGCAGTCTCTCCCTCACACGCAGTCTCTCCCTCACACGCAGTCTCTCTCTCACACGCAGTCTCTCTCTCACACGCAGTCTGTCTCTCACACGCACTCAGACTCTCACACGCACTCACACTCTCACACGCACTCACACTCACACACACTCACACTCCCTCTCTCTCTCACACACACACTCCCTCTCTCTCTCACACACACACACACTCTCTCTCTCTCTGTCTCACACACACACACTCTCTCTCTCTCACACACACTCTCTCTCTCACACAAACTCACACTCACACGCACACACTCCCTCTCTCTCCCACACACACTCCCTCTCTCTCTCACATACACAGTCTCTCTCTCTCACACACACACACACTCTCTCTCTCACACACACACTCCCTCTCTCTCTCACACACACACTCCCTCTCTCTCCCACACACACGCTCTCTCTCACACACAGTCTCTCTCTCACACTCACATACATTCTCACACACTCACACACACTCTCACACACACTCTCTCTCTCACACACACACACACTCTCTCTCTCATACCCACACACACTCTCTCTCTCTCACACACACACCTAACGATGAGGGGGAACAGGGCCTGGGTCCCTGGTGCTGTGAGACATTGGTGCTCACCGTGTACGGGAGTCCAGTCTCCGACGAGGGGTTGTAAGTTTTGGCTGAATCATGCTTGGCGTCCGAGTTCAGACACGGCACAGAAAACAGGCCTCTTGTCCCTCAGCCCTGGGCCTGATCGGTGAGCCCACGAGCAGGGATCGGTCGGAAGGCCTGGTCGCCATGACAACCACCCACGTGCATGCTGCCGGATGAGCCAGCAGCTTGTCACAGTTTGAGCTTCCAAAACAGCCCCGCGACGCGACAAAAGTCTCACCTCGGTCGCAACATCCTTTCTCCGCCCTCGGAGAGCACGACCCAGAGTCATAGAGATGTACAGCACAGAAACAGACCCTTCGGTCCAACCCGGCCATGCTGACCCAGATATCCCAACCCAATCTAGTCCCACCTGCCAGCACCCGGCCCATCTCCCTCCAAACCCTTCCTATTCATATACCCATCCAGATGCCTCTTAAATGTTGCAATTGTACCAGCCTCCACCACTTCCTCTGGCAGCTCATTCCATACACGTACCACCCTCTGTGTGAAAACGTTGCCCCTTAGGTCTCTTTTATATCTTTCCCCTCTCACCCTAAACCTATGCCGTCTAATTCTGGACTCCCCCACCCCAGGGGGAAAAGACCTTGTCTATTTACCCTATCCATGCCCCCTCGTGATTTTATAAACCTCTATAAGTCACCCCTCAGCCTCCGATCCTCCAGGGAAAACAGCCCCAGCCTG
Organism: Chiloscyllium plagiosum; assembly: GCF_037043375.1. Taxonomy (NCBI): domain Eukaryota; kingdom Metazoa; phylum Chordata; class Chondrichthyes; order Orectolobiformes; family Hemiscylliidae; genus Chiloscyllium; species Chiloscyllium plagiosum. The sequence continues at coordinate 18,140,867 of NW_028270186.1, read as the reverse complement.
TTCAGCCTCTCCCTGTAGCTCAAACCCCCAACCCTGGAAACATCCTTGGAAATCTTTTCTGAACCCTTTCACAACATCTTTCCGATAGGAAGGAGACCAGAATTGCACGCAATATTCCAACAGTGGCCTAACCAATGTCCTGTACAGCCGCAACATGACCTCCCAACTCCTGTACTCAATACTCTGACCAATAAAGGAAAGCATACCAAACGCTGCCTTCACTATCCTATCTACCTGCGACTCCACTTTCAAGGAGCTATGAACCTGCCCTCCAAGGTCTCTTTGTTCAGCAACACTCCCCAGGACCTTGCCATTAAGTGTATAACTTTGAGGAGATTGTTGATCCAGGGGCAAAGCAGCCCCCACTCGATTGTCCCCACACCCACAAACCCCCACTCCCTCCACCCCCCGACGCTCAGTAGCAGCAGTGGGTACCATCTACAAGACGCACTGCAGCAACTCCCCCCAGGCTCCTCAGACAGCACCTTCCAAACCCCACGGCCACTTCCATCGGGAAGGACAAGGGGCAGCAGGTACACGGGAACACCACCCCCCCTGCAAGTTCCCCTCCGAGCCCCTCACCGTCCCAACTCGGAAATATATCGGCCGTTCCTTCAGTGTCGCTGAGTCAGAATCCTGGGCCTCCCTCCCTCAGGGCGCTGTGTGTGGGGGTCCCTACACCACATGGGACTGCAGCGGTTCAAGATGGGGGGAGCGCGACGCGGGGGGGGGGGGCGGAAGGGGGCGATAAATGCTACAGCCCAGCCAGCGACGCCCACGCCCCCACGAGAGAATTGAAAGAGGTTTCGAAGGGGTTTTGAGGTAGCGACTCTCACCCAGAGGGTGGTAGGGGATCTCGAACGGACTGCGCTTGACGGGAAATCCAATCCAAGGCTTCGGGCCTACCGCGGGAAAGTGCGACCAGCCTCGCCTGGGGCGTCCCTCTCGGCAACTCGGACCGGGTGGGAGCGTTCGCGACTGTCCGACTTGACGCTGTGGTGTATCCCGGGGGAAATCACCGCCCCGTTCCCAATTCTTTGCGATGGCTGCTTCCAGAATCTCGGGAAAAGCATGTCCAGTCAGGACTTCGTCACAAACCTCGAGGGCATGAACGACGGCAAGAATTTCCCGAGAGACATGCTGAAGGTAATTGAGGTCACTTCTTGCTCCCCTCCTCTCCTCGACCTCCCTCCCCCCTCAGCCCAGCGAAGGCTCCCTTGGGAAGCCCGTTCCGGAATGTCCACGATTGGCCGAGTGACCCTTTCTCGAAACGGAGAGCGTCCAGTCATATTGGAAGGCAGCGTGGGAAGTAAGCCGGTTCAGCCTGGCCTGTCCCTGCTGGTCCTTCATGCTCTGTCCGTGTTCCAGGGACTTTACCAATCCGTTCCTGATCCGGTATGGAAACCGACCCACATATCCCAACCTAAACTAGTCCCGTTTGCCAGCACTTGGCCCGTATCCCTCTACACCCTTATCCCCATCCAGATGCCTTTTAAATGCTGTCATTGTACCAGCCTCCACCACTTCCTCTGGCAGCTCATTCCATACACGTACCACCCTCTGTGTGAAAATTTGCCCCTTAGGTCTCTTTTATATCTTTCCCCTCTCACCCTAAACCTATGCCCCTCTAGTTCTGGACTCCCCCATCCCAGGGAAAAGACTTTGTCTATTTACCCTATCCATGTCCCCTCATGATTTTGTAAACCTCTATAAGGTCACCCCTCAGCCTCCGACGCTCCAGGGAAAACAGCCCCGGCCTATCCCAGCCTCTCCCTGGAGCTCAAACCCTGGGCGACGTCGTTTGGCAATCATTTCTGCCCGCTCTGAGCTAGAGGGTAACGGGTGAGAGGGGAACGTACCTTTACCCTCAGGGAGTTACGGAGGGCGGGGGAGTGTGGGTTGGGAGATGTGATGGCAAAGATGCTGACGGGCGTTGACAGGAGGTGTCCCCTCAAGTGTGGACAGCCCGCAACGAGACAGTTTTCGGATCAAGCGACGGATAACCCGAGACAAGGTTGGGGGTGTATAATCCGTGGAATTCTGGAGGATGAGTAAGTCTAAGGAGGAATTTGATGCAGCAGTGGCCCTGTGGATAGTGCTGAAGGATGTTGCAGATTACACAGAGACATAGAGAAGCTGCAGGGCTGGGCTGAGAGGTGGCAAACGGAGTTTAGTGCAGAAAAGTGGGAGGTGGTTCACTTTGGAAGGAGTAACAGGAATGCAGAATACTGGGCTAAAACTCTTGGTAGTGTAGATGAGCAGAGAGATCTCGGTGTCCAGGTACACAGATCCCTGAAAGTTGCCACCCAGGTTGACAGGGTTGTTAAGAAGGCGTACGGTGTGTTAGCTTTTATCGGTAGAGGGACTGAGTTTCGGAGTTGAGAGGTCCTGCTGCAGCTGTACAAAACTCTGGTGCGGCCGCACGTGGAGTATTACGTACAGTTCTGGTCACCGCATTATAGGAAGGATGTGGAAGCTTTGGAAAGGGTTCAGAGGAGATTTACCGGGATGTTGCCTGGTATGGGAGGGAAGGTCTTATGAGGAAAGGCTGAGGTACTTGAGGCTGTTTTCGTTAGAGAGAAGGAGGTTGAGAGGGGACTTAATTGAGCCATACGAGGGTTCGATAGGGTGGACAGAGAGAGCCTTTCCCTCGGATGGTGATGGCCAGCACGAGGGGACATAGCTTTAAATTGAGGGGGTGATAGATACAGGACAGATGTCAGAGGTAGTGTCTTTACTCAGAGAGTAGGAGGGGGCGTGGGACAGGAGTAGACTCACCAACTTTAAGGGCATTTAAATGGCCATTGGAGAGGCACATGGAGGAGAATGGAATGGTGTAGGTTAGATGGGCTACAGGTCGGTTCCACAGGTCGGGGCAACATCGAGGGGCCGAAGGGCCTGTACTGCGCTGGAATGTTCTATGACTCCGTCGAATATATCTCAGCTCCACATTAAAATGTAAGAGTGCTCCCGTTCTGCATGAGACAGCAGACGGTCAGGTATTGCTGTGTTCTCTTGCCCTGGGACTGGTGGGCCGACAATTTCCACAATCAGTTCTGTCCGGGGCGGGGGCGGGGGCGGGGGCGGGGGGGGGGGTGATATTTGCCACACACCTTTCACCCCCCATTTGTTTGTTTCTGCTCTCCAGGCCTTATACCAATCAATCAAAACCGAGAAACTGGAATGGGCAGTGTAAGTAACTGTGGAACACTCCTCTCCAGGAATACTGCGGCAAGTGGTCTCTCTCTCTCCTGTCTCTCTCTCTCTCTCTGTGTGTCTCTCTCTCTCTCCTGTCTCTCTACTCTGTCTCTCTCCCTCTCCCTCTCTCTCTCCTGTCTCTCTCTACTCTCTCTCTACTTACTCTCTCTCTTCTCTCTCTCTCTCTACTCTGTCTCTCTCTCTCTCTCTCTCTCCTGTCTCTCTCCACTCTCTCTACTCTCTCTCTCTCTCCTCTGTCTCCCTCTCTCTCTCTCTCTCCTGTCCCTGTCTCTCTACTCTCTCTACTCTCTCTCTCTCTCCTGTCTCTCTCTCTCTACTTACTCTCTCTCTCTACTCTCTCTCTACTCTCTCTCTCTCTACTCTGTCTCTCTCTCTCTCCTGTCTCTCTCCACTCTCTCTACTCTCTCTCTCTCTACTCTGTCTCCCTCTCTCTCTCTACTCTCTCTACTCTCTCTCTCTCTCTCTCTCTGTCTCTCTCTCTCCTGTCTCTCTCTACTCTGTCTCCCTCTGTCTCTGTCTCTCTGTCTCCGTCTCTCTCTCTGTCTCTCTCTCTCTCTCTCTCACTTTTTTGCTCTCTCTCTCTCTCTCTCCCTCTACCCCCCCACTCATCTCTGTCTCTCTCTGTGTCTCTGTGTCTCTCGCTCTCGCTGTCTCTCCCTTGCTCTCTCTCTCTCTCTCGCTCTCTCTCTCTCTGTCCCTCCCCCGTCTGTCTGCCTGTCTCTCTCTATGTCTCTCTATCACTCGCTCGCGCACGCTCTCTCTCTCTATCTCTCTCATTACTTCTCTCTCTCTCTGTTTGCTCTCTCTCGGTGTCTCTGTGACTCACTCTCTCACGCGCTCTCTCTTTCTCTCTCTCTCTCTCTCTGTCTTCTCTCTCTCTCTGTCCTCTCTGTCACTCTTTCTGTCCCGCCTCTGTCCTCTCTCTCTGTCATGTCTCTCTCTTCCTCTCTCTGTCCTCTCTCTCTGTCTCTCTGTCCTGTCTCTCTCTGTCCTGTCTCTCTCTCTCTCTCTCTCTGTCCTTTCTGTCCTCTCTCTTTTTCTCTCTCTCTCGCTGTCCTGTCTCTCTCTCTCTCTCTCTGTCTCTCTCTCTCTGTCTCTCTCTCTCTCTCTGTCTCTCTCTCTCTCTCTCAGTCCTCTCTCTCTTTCTCTCTCTGTCTCTCTCTCTCTCTCTCTCTCTCTGGTGTAGAAGTGAAATGTTTAGTTGATTACATTTGGAGATGTGGGCTCGTTGGCCCATTCCCCCCAGCCTAGCGCCCTGAGGGAGGGAGTCCCAAAATTTAGAACTGAAGAGGCGCTCCGATATATTTCCAAGGCTGGGGGCAGGGGCTCGGAGTGGTGTTCCCATGTACCTGCTGCCCCTTGTCCTTCCCGCTGGAAGTGGCCGTGGGGTTTGGAAGGTGCTGTCTGAGGAGCCTGGGGGAGTTGCTGCAGTGTGTCTTGTAGATGGTACCCACTGCTGTTACTGAGCGTCAGGGGGTGGAGGGAGTGGGGGTTTGTGGGTGTGGGGACAATCGAGGGGGGGGGCTGCTCTGTCCCTGGATGGTGTCGAGCTTCTCGAGTGTGGTTGGAGCTGCCCCCCCCATCCAGGGCAAGTGGGGAATATTCCCTCACACCCTCCTGTCTTGGGCCAAGGCCACTTTTGGGAATATTGCGTGCGCTTCTGGTCTCCCTGCTACCGGAAGGATGTTGTGAAACTTGAAAGGGTTCAGAAAAGATTGACAAGGATGTTGGAGGGTTTGAGCTACAGGGAGAGGCTGAATAGGCTGGGGCTGTTTTCCCTGGAGCATCGGAGGCTGAGGGGGTGACCTTATAGAGGTTTATAAAATCATGAGGGGGCATGGATAGGATAAATAGACAGGGTCTTTTCCCCTGGGGTGGGGGAGTCCAGAACTAGAGGGGCATAGGTTTAGGGTGAGAGGGGAAAGATATAAAAGGGACCTAAGGGGCAACTTTTTCACACAGAGGGTGGTACGTGTATGGAATGAGCTGCCAGAGGAAGTGGTGGAGGCTGGTACAATTGCAACATTTAAGAGGCATTTGGATGGGTATATGAATAGGAAGGGTTTGGAGGGATACGGGCTGGGTGCTGGCAAGTGGGACTAGGTTGGAGAGGTGACTTAGTTGAGACATATAAAATAGTCAGAGGGTTCGATAGGGTGGACAGAGAGAGCCTTTTCCCTCGGATGGCGATGGCTAACACGAGGGGACATAGCTTTAAATTGAGGGGGTGATAGATACAGGACAGATGTCAGAGGTAGTGTCTTTACCCAGAGAGTAGTAGGGGGTGCGGGACACCCTGCCTGCAACACGCACCAACTTTAAGGGCATTTAAATGGCCATTGGAGAGGCATATGATTAGAATTTAGATCCCTACCGTGTGGAAACAGGCCCTTTGGCCCAACAAGTCCACACCGACCCTCCGAAGAGTAACCCACCCAGACCCATTCCCCTACATTTACCCCTTCACCTAACACGACAAGCATGGCCAATCCACCCGAACCTGCACATCCCTGGGCAGTATGGGTAATTTAGCATGGCCAATCCACCCTAACCTGCACATCCCTGAGCACTATGGGTAATTTAGCATGGCCAATCCACCCTAACCTGCACATCCTTGAGCACTATGGGTAATTTAGCATGGCCAATCCACCCTAACCTGCACATCCCTGAGCACTATGGGTAATTTAGCACGGCCAATCCACCCTAACCTGCACATCCCTGAGCACTATGGGTAATTTAGCATGGCCAATCCATCCTAACCTACACATCCCTGAGCACTATGGGTAATTTAGCATGGCCAATCCACCCTAGCCTGCACATCCCTGAGCACTATGGGTAATTTAGCATGGCCAATCCATCCTAACCTGCACATCCCTGAGCACTATGGGTAATTTAGCATGGCCAATCCACCCTAACCTGCACATCCCTGAGCACTATGGGTAATTTAGCATGGCCAATCCACCCTAACCTGCACATCCCTGAGCACTATGGGTAATTTAGCATGGCCAATCCACCCTAACCTACACATCCCTGAGCACTATGGGTAATTTAGCATGGCCAATCCACCCTAACCTACACATCCCTGAGCACTATGGGTAATTTAGCATGGCCAACCCTCCCTAACCTGCACATCCCTGGGCACTATGGGTAATTTAGCATGGCCAATCCACCCTAACCTGCACATCTTTGGACTGTGGGAGGAAACCGGAGCACCCGAAGGAAACCCACGCAGACACGGGGAGAATGTGCAGAGTCCACACAGACAGTTGCCTGAGGCGGGAATTGAACCCGGGTCTCTGGCGCTGTGAGGCAGCGGTGCTAACCACTGTGCCACTGTGCAGGTTAGCTGGGACTCAAAGGTCGGTGCAACATCGAGGGGCCGAAAGGCCTGAACCGCGCTCGAACGTTGGATGTTCTATTAATTACGGATGTGTGGGTGGGCACGGACGGGTTGGGCCGAAGGGTCTGGATCTGTGCTGTACGTCTCTGTGACGATGGGGGACGGGCTGTGGGGAGGGGCGGGAGGGGGAAGCTGGGAGTTACCCCTGCCCCCCCCCCCCCACTCCTCGTTGGGTCTGACCGGGCCCGCTTGCTCTTCCAGAGACGCCGAGGAGCTGCAGAAGTCCCTCGTGCCTGACGGCGACGACCTGCTCAACGTGCCCCGGGTCAAGGCCAAAGGCAACCCCTTCCTGGAGGTGCCCCCCGACGAGAAAGCCCCCACCTACAAAGAGGGGCTCCTGAGCCGCAAGGTACACGCCGACATCGACGGCAAGAAAAGTGAGTGAGCGGGGAGAGCACAATCCCTCAGTCTCTCGCAAACGGGACTGGGGTCTCGGGAAAGGCGAGGGGGGGGGGGGGGGGCGAAAACAGCAGAAGGCAGTAGGCCGCGCCATCTTTAGCAAAGCCGTCGACACGGTTAGATCTCATGGGGTCCAGGGAGAACTAGCCAATTGGATACAGAACTGGCTCAAAGGTAGGAGACAGAGGGTGGTGGTAGAGGGCTGTTTTTCAGAGTGGAGGCCTGTGACCAGTGGAGTGCCACAAGGATCGGTGCTGGGCCCTCTACCTTTCGTCCTTTATATAAACGATTCGGATGTCAACGTCGAGTTGGTACGTTTGCAGATGACCCCAAAATTGGAGGTGTAGTGGACAGCGAAGAGGGTTACCTCAGATTACAACAGGATCTGGACCAGATGGGCCAATGGGCTGAGAAGTGGCAGATGGAGTTTAATTCAGATAAATGCAAGGTGCTGCATTTTGGGAAAGCAAATCTTAGCAGGACGTATACACTTAATGGTAAGGTCCTAGGGAGTGTTGCTGAACAAAGAGACCTTGGAGTGCAGGTTCATAGCTCCTTGAAAGTGGAGTCGCAGGTAGATAGGATAGTGAAGAAGGCGTTTGGTATGCTTTCCTTTATTGGTCAGAGTACCGAGTACAGGAGTTGGGAGGTCATGTTGCGGCTGTACAGGACATTGGTTAGGCTACTGTTGGAATACTTTGTGCAATTCTGGTCTCCCTCCTATCGGTAGGATGGCATTAAACTGGAAAGGGTGTGGGAAACCAGGATGTTACCGTGACTGGAAGGTTTGTACTATAGGGAGAGGCTGAACAGACTGGGGCTGTTTTCCCTGGAGCGTCGGAGGCTGAGGGGGTGACCTTTTAGAGGTTTACAAAATCATGAGGATAGGATAAATAGGCAAAGTCTTTTCCCTGGGGTGGGGGGGTCCAGAACTAGAGGGTTTTGGGTGAGAGAGGAGAGATATAAAAGAGACCTAAGGGGCAACTTTTTCACACAGAGTGTGGTACGTGTGCGGAATGAGCTGCCAGAGGAAGTGGTGGAGGCTGGTACAATTGCAACATTTAAAAGGCATTTGGATGGGGATATGAATAGGAAGGGTTTGGAGGGATATGGGCCGGGTACTGGCAGGTGTGACTAGATTGGGTTGGGATATCTGGGTCGGCATTGACGGGTTGGACCGAAGGGGCTGTACTTTAACACGAGGCATGGAGGTGAGGGAGCTGGGAACTGGCGCCGTCCTCCACAAATTCATGTTTTTGTGTTTTACAGCTCCGTGGGGAAAGAGGAGGTGGAAAACATTTTACGCCATCTTGAAGGGGACCGTCATCTACCTCATGAAGGTCAGGCCCGTTACCCCTAGGTCTTTAAACCCCTGTAGGATGTGTGTGTGTGAGAGAGAGAGAGAGAGAGCCTTCCCTGCTCCAAAGAAACCAGTTAATCTAGCCTCTCCTCACCTTAATTTCTCTCCGAGGGGTCAGAGTGCTCTGGGATTTACACCCAATTTACCACATCCCCCGGGATGTATACAGAATCACCAGCTCAGGGGAAGGTGTGGCTGTGAGCATTGGTACTGGCGTAGCTCAGGCCTTGGGCCTACTGCGGGAAAATGGAGCCTGTGTAGATTTAGGCGCAGGGGCCTCCGCCGCCAGGTGGAAGGCTCAGTCAGGCGATGTTCAAGGTGACTTTGGACACTTGCGCGAACGTGGGACCGGAGGCCGGTCTCGATTACGGGACTGGCTTAACCCCAGGAGAGGGATGGGGCTAGGAGCTAGGGGAGCGGGGTTCAGAACAGAGGCCAAAAATAAAGGGTTTGGCCTGCCGTACGGTTGAGGAAGGTCTTGGGGTGTGGATTTCTGGTTCCTTAAAAGTGGAGTGGCTGGGAGACACACAAGGGGGGTGGGGGGGGGCGTGATAAAAGTGTTTGGTATGCTTGCCTTCATTGGTCAGTGCATTGAGTTGGGAGGTCACGTTGCGGCTATACAGGACATTGGTTAGGCCACTTTTGGAATACTGCGTTTGATCCTGGTCTCCCTGCTTCAGGAAGGATGTTGTGAAACTTGAAAGGGTGCAGAAGAGATTTACAAAGTTGGAGGGTTTGAGCTCCAGGGAGAGGCTGAACAGGCCGGGGCTGTTTTCCCTGGAGCGTCGGAGGCTGAGGGCTGACCTTATAGAGGTTTATAAAATTATGAGGGGCATGGATAGGGTAAATAGGCAAGGTCTCTTCCCTGGGGTGAGGGAGTCCAGAACTAGAGGGTTTAGGGTGAGATTAGATTAGATTAGATTACATTACAGTGTGGAAACAGGCCCTTCGGCCCAACAAGTCCACACCGCCCCGCCGAAGCGCAACCCACCCATACCCTTACATTTACCCCTTACCTAACACTACGGGCAATTTAGCATGGCCAATTCACCTGCCCTGCACATCTTTGGACTGTGGGAGGAAACCGGAGCACCCGGAGGAAACCCACGCAGACACGGGGAGAACGTGCAAACTCCACACAGTCAGTCGCCTGAGGCGGGAATTGAACCCGGGTCTCTAGCGCTGTGAGGCAGCAGTGCTAACCACTGTGCCACCGTGCCGCCCATGGGGAAAGATATAAGAGAGGGGAAAGATGAGAGGGGAAAGACATAAAAGAGACCTAAGGGGCAACGTTTTCACACAGAGGGTGGTACGTGTATGGAATGAGCTGCCAGAGGAAGTGGTGGAGGCTGGTACAATTGCAACATTTAAAAGGCATTTGGATGGGTATATGAATAGGAAGGGTTTGGAGGGATATGGGCCGGGTGCTGGCAGGTGGGACTAGATTGGGTTGGGATATCTGGGTCGGCATGGACGGGTTGGCCCGAAGGGTCTGTTTCCGTGCTGTACATCTCTATGACTCCATGACTCGAAGAAGCGATGAGGATGGGTTCTGAGTTGGAAAACAGCGGGCTCCCTCAAAAACACAGGAGAGAGCGAGTCAGAGGACGAGGCAAACGCTGCAAAATGAAACTGCATTCATTTCAGTGTAAGGAGTCTGATGGGTTAGGCTGTTGGGGGACGGACAGAACAGGCAATTCATTGTCCTAGGTTTCACATTCGAAAAGAACAGAGATTGGCGTTTTTTTTAACCTGGAGAAAAATACTTTGGAAAGCGTGTGGGTCGGATGAAAGGAGAATGAGGGATTTGTTCTACAAAACTCCCACTCCCCCCCCCACTTCATCCACCCCTCCAAGTCAAAAAGGAAATCGAGGAAAGAAATATGAGGAGAGATTTCGGATAGCTGGCTGAATAGAAAGGTTGATGCAAATAATTTTCCAAACGTTGACACAGTCGTCGAGAGGTGTGTGGTGCTGGGAAAGCACGGCAGGTCAGGCAGCATCCGAGGAGCAGGAGAGGGAAAATTCCCTGATGAAGGGCTTATGCCCGAAACCTCGATTCTCCTGCTCCTCGGATGCTGCCCGACCGGCTGTGCTTTTCCAGCCCCACGCACTCTCTGGCCCCTGACCTTCCGGCATCTGCGGTGCTCATTACTCCTAGGATGTGCTCGGAAGGTGAAGAATTTGTTAACTCTGTTCGGGGAAAGCTTTCTTGGGAAATGAAGGCCAGGGAAAGTGACCCAGGTGATCGGAGAGGAATACTTTGAGTGTAGCCATAGTGTTCCCCCCCTAAAGTGCAAGTTAGGGTGGATTGGCCATGCTAAATTACCCATAGTGCTCAGGGATGTGCAGGTTAGGGTGGATTGGCTGCACTAAATTACCCATAGTGCTCAGGGATGTGCAGGTTAGGGTGGATTGGCCATGCTAAATTACCTATAGTGCACAGGGATGTGCAGGTTAGGGTGGATTGGCCATGCTAAATTACCTATAGCGTTCAGGCATTTGCAGGTTAGGGTGGATTGGCCATGCTAAATTTCCCATAGTGCTCAGGGATGTGTAGGTTAAGGTGGATTGGTCATGCTAAATTACCCCATAGTGCTCAGGGATGTGAAGGTTAGGTTGGATTGGCCATGCTAAATTACCCATAGTGTTCAGGGATGTGCAGGTTAGGGTGGATTGGCCATGCTAAATTACCCATAGTGCTCAGGGATGTGCGGGTTAGGGTGGATTGGCCATGCTAAATTACCCGTAGTGTTCAGGGATGTGCAGGTTAGGGTGGATTGGCCATGCTAAATTACCCATAGTGTTCAGGGATGTGCAGGTTGGGGTGGATTGGCCGTGCTAAATTACCCATAGTGCTCAGGGATGTGCAGGTTAGTTGTATTAGGCAGGGGCAAATATAGGGAATGAGGAATGGGTCTGGGTGAGTTATTCTTCGGAGGGTCGGTGTGGACTTGTTGCCTGTTTCCACGCTATCGGCATTCTATTTCCTGTTCCACACGGTGGACGAATTTGTAATGTTCGAACCACATGGGTTTGGGGGTGCCTGCCAATCGAAGATAGAAATGGCTTAATGGTAGGAGACAGAGTGTGATGGTGGAGGGTTGTTTTTCAGACTGGAGGCCTGAGACCAGTGGTGTGCCACAAGGATCGGTGCTGGGCCCTCCACTGTTTGTCAGTTCGATAACCGATTTAGCTGAGGATACAGAAGACGTGGTTAGTAGGTTGGTGTGGGCCACTCAGATTGATGAAGTAGGTTGCAAATAAATCTCACTCAATTGGGTCAGTGGGCTGAGGAGAGGCAGACGGAGTTTAATTTGGATAAGTGCGAGGGGTGGCGTTTTGGTGACACAAACACGGGCAGGACTCGCCCGCTTGACCGTAGGGCCTTGGGCAGTGCCGTCGAGCAGAGGGGTCCATCATTATTAGCATTTTGCGTCACAGGTAGACAGAAGGTGTTAGCCACACTTGCCTGCGTTGCTCAGAGCTTTGAGTTGGGGTTGTACAGGACATTGGTGAGGCCTCGTCTGGAGTACTGCCCCCAGTCCTGTCATCGGAAGCGTCTTATGGAGTGGGTTCGGAAGGGATTTATCAGGAAGTCGCCGGGAAGGAATTATAACCAGACTTTTCACCCCATGGGAGTTTCAGGGGGGTGACCTTATTAGAGGTTTGTAAAATCCAGAGGGCGATAGATACGGTGAACGGTCGGTGTCTTTTCCCTCGTGTGGGGAGGATTCAAGACCCAGGGGCACTTTTATCTTGAACGGGAGAGGTGAAAGATTTAGAAGAGGAACACAAGGGGCAAATTTCTTTGAACGCAGAGGGTGGTTTGAACTTGCACAAGACTCAGTTGGAGGATGTTCAGACAAGTCCCTGCATTGGAAAGGTTTGGAGGGACAGGGGCCAGAGCTGAGCGAGGGCTTACTAGGCCGAGAGGGGTCCAGCTCTCTGCTGCGGCGACTCTATCCCCGTCAGGGGTGGGGTGGGGCCGGCATGTGAGGGAACGCCAACAGGGCGGGGTGTTGGATTCCAGGCACCGACTGGGGCTCACCATGAGGGGACCCACCTGCTCAGTGTCTCTAGCGGCTCTCTGATTAAACCAATCGCGGGACTCTGAGGTGGCTTGACCATCGGCCGTCAATGCGTTTTCTGTATTCTTTCTGTTTCTGTGCTGCACATCTCTCCGACTCTAAGTCTCTGTCTCTGTTTGGCGCCTGCAGGAGGAGTTCAGGCCTGGCAAACAGGCTTCAGAAGAAGCCAAAAGCGTTCACACTCCTTGGCTTCCAGAGCTGAGGAATACCATTTTCTATATTCTTTCCTGTTCTGTACTGCACATCTCTCTGACTCTCGCTCTCTGCCTCTGTTCGGCACCAGCAGGAGGACCTCGGGCCTAGCAAACAGGCTTCAGAAGAAGCCATCAGCATTCACCACTCCCTGGCTTGCAGAGCTGAGGAATACAACAAGAGGCCGCACGTCTTCCGGCTGAAGACGGCCGACTGGCGGATCTTCCTCTTCCAGGCCGAGTGAGTGGGGAGGGCAGTTCAGGGTGGCGACCGGGCAGTGGGAGTTTGGGAGGGCGGCGGCGCTGGGAAACCTGGCTGATCCGTTGGGCGGGAGGGAATATCGAAGCCTCCAACCCACCAGGCCCGCTCATTCCTGGGTGAGTTGAGGAGGAGGGGGGGGGCAGGTGGACTGAGATTGAGGAGGAATTTCTCCCGTGAGAGGGCCTCTGAAATTCCCAGAGAGCTGCGGGAGGGTGAGACGGCAGAGGATACCGAAGGCCGGGATTGATAGATCAGTCGGGGAATGGCAGGGTGGGGGGGTCAGGGAAGCGGACGTGGGGAATGTGGGACCAGCTTAAGGAATGTTGGACGAAGAGGGGGTGTGGGTGTGGGGGGAGGGGTGCGGGGGTGTGGTCTTTACGGTCAAAGCAATGAGCGAGAAAGGTTCCTCTTTTCCGACCACCAGGAACGCCGAGCAGATGAGCTCCTGGATCACTCGGATCAACCTGGTGGCCGCCATGTTTTCCTCGCCCCCTTTCCCGGCCGCCGTGGGCTCTAAGAGGAAGTTCAACCGGCCCATCCTTCCTTCTGTCACATCCAAGCAGTCCGAGGTACGGTTCCACGCGATGCCTCCCCCCCCCGCACCCCCCCCCCAACTCCGCCAGCCGATCAGGGAGCTTCCGGCCTTCCTGTATTAGTTGCCCATTCCCATCCCCCCCCCTCCCAACCCCGCCCCCAACCCAGTGTGGGCTTCAGAATAGGCGTCCACGCGGCGATCTCTGTCCCAGGGGAACCAATGCTAAGTCGGAAACTGATCAGTTTCCCTGCGAGGCAGAGATTGGTCCATTTTGCTGCCATTATCCATTGGAAATTGGTCAATTTCACTGTAACTCGGTAATTGGTCAATTTCACCGCAGCAAAAATTTGGAAACTGGTCAGTTTCACTGTCAATCGGAAAACGGTCAATTTCACCGGAGCCGTAAGTCGGAAAACGGTTCACTTCACTGGTTTAAAAACTCGGGATTCTTTCTGAATATCACACTTCAATGAGCCCTCGAGATGGGAAAACCGGCAGCGAGGTATTCCCAGAATCGCTCCCTCTTCTCGGGTTCACAATCTGGAGGTGGTCAAGATCCATCTCGTAAAGGTAAAGACGCCACTGTCTCTCCAGAACAGTAGGGATGCTCCCTCTTTGGAGTGGGGCGACTTGAAAGGGAGAGGTTGTGGCAGAGATGTTTTCTTGAGCTCAGCCGTGGAGGGAGTTGAACCCACACCGTCAGGCGCCCTCTATGTCGCAAGCTGCCAATTGAATCAGCCAAGCCCATCTTCCCCCCACCGTCAAAATCAAACATAATTAAAATTTGGGTTTCTATTCCCAACACGTGACTGGGCTTGAGTCCAGCTGGGTTTTTGTGGCAGGCAACTGTGGAGCTGTTAGCGCCGACTCAGGCATGATGGGTTTTGGTGGCGCCGCAGGCTCAGAACTGGCTGGGGCTGGCTGCAACCCCGCCCGCCCAAGGTGCGTCAGTGCAAACCGATCGAGGTGATTCCGAAGCAGGCGGCGATTCCGTTCCGGCAGCCATCTTTGTCGGGCCCACTTTGGAAACGGCCATTTTTTGGGTATGGCGTTCAAGCCGCCCTGTCTCGATTAAAACCCGTCCAACGGTTCGGGCGCCGAAAGAGAATGATCTGGCTCTCCCCTTAGTTTCTGTGTCAGTCTGTAACGCCCCTTTCTGCCTTCCATTTTGTGAGGTTGACCATGTTTTGTGGCAGAGTGGGGGTGGCCACTTTTGACAGATGGCACTGTGGGAGGGGGGGGGGCGGGGTTTGGAAAACGGGCGCAGGTCTCCATTTTCCACCTCGCCAGCTTGTTTTGCCGGAAGATTCTGAGGCCACCGGTGCCAACGGGTGCCCGCTCCTCCCCTGCGTGGGCATCGTTCCCTGGACCGGGGAGGGCCCATCTGTAAGGGAGAATGGGCACCGCTGAGGGGACAACGTGCCCTCTGAAGGGTTGGCGTAGGTGCCGCCTCGGTGCCAAAGAGGGCCCGGGCTTGCTCCCCAGGAGTTGGGGGGGGGGGGTGGAGCCAGTTGCTCAAGGAGACAGCCCCGGGGTTGGCACCTCCACTCTGCGTTGGCACCACCAGGGGCCCGTCGGAAGCGGGAGCGTCTTTCTTTCTCTTCCTGCGCCCTCCCCGCCCCGGATCGCTCACAGGAGGCGGCTGGCTAGGCCTGGACCTTTCCTTGCCCGTTCCTGATTGGGCCAATCGCGAAGAACCAATCGTGTTGGGGCATAGCCCGGGTAAGGATGGCGCATTGCCTTCCAAAAGCAGCGCCCTTAACCGCTAACTCCCCACCCCGGTCCCCCCAGAGTGAGAAAGGTTGTCCTGAGCCTGCTGTGTTCCATTGCAGGAGGAGCAGTTGGAATCCCATGATGCCATGCTGCAATCGATACTGGATGACCTCGATGACCATCAGATGACCTTTCCAGACAGGAAGTGGAAGGCCAAGGACTTTGAAGAATACAAATTGAAGCAGGAGTACTTTGAATATGAGGTGAGCCGATGGAGTTTGGGTTCCTGCGGTGTTTCTCACATCGCCTCCCCCCGCCCCCCCCCCCCTCCTCCCGCGTCTCTCGAACCCCTACTGTCGATCCAATCGAGCCAAGTATCCCATAATCCTCCACCACTCAAACCACCTGCCTACCTCCAGGGACACCTATCTGATCCACAGTGCTTCCCGGGGGGTTGGGGGGGGGGGATACCCGCAACCGTTTTGAGACGCATTAATCGCTCTTCCGATCGCCCTTCCCCGGCTTGAACTCCATTTGCCGCTGCCTGGCCCATCCAAGGGGCAGATGGAGTTCAAGTTGGAGTTTTTGAGAAGGTTCGTAGCTCAGCTTGAGGTTCTGGATGTAGGTTCGCTCGCTGAGCTGGAAGGTTTGCTTCCAGACGTTTCGTCACCCGACTAGGTCACATCTTCGGTGCGCCCCTGGTGAAGCGCCGATGTTACGTCCCACTTTGTGTGTTCAGGTTTCCTTGGGTTGGCGATGTCATTTCCGACATTGGCGACATCATTTCCGGTGTCGGCGGTGTCATTTCCGGTATCGGTGGTGTCATTGCATGTTCTTTTCCACAGAGGGTGGTAAATGGAGTCCACATCAATGCGTTTGTTGATAGCGTTCCGTTTGGAATGCCATGCTTCTAGGAATTCTCGTGCGTGTCTGTTTGGCTTGTCCCAGGACGGATGTGTTGTCCCAGTCCAAGTGGTGTCCTTCCTCGTCTGCAGTGGGTCCAGTTCTGGTCCCCCCCTATCATAGGAAGGACACTATTAAAGCCATGAACTCAGTCTGACGACCTCACTGGCTCTCACTCAGCCACCCCCTGCCCCTCCCACCTCAATAACTGAGGTTGAATAAGCTGTACTTCAATCTGGTAGGCCAGACGGAAAGAGTGATCATAATCTCCACGCGTTCAAACTCGTTGTCTGCTCCGATCCCTCAGCCCAAAACTCTGATGCGCGCGTTCGGAATTGGGGTCGGATTGTGGGCGCTGTGTTGCAATGAAACGCAGGTGCCACCAGGAGGCAGCCTGTTCCCGTCCAATCGCGTCCCAGGGAACACCTGATTTTTTTTTCACGGGGTGGGGGGTCTCCCAACATCTCGAGAGAGATTCCTGATCGGGCGGGGACTCCAGAGGGAAGGAGAACGGGTGTGAGGAAAGCAGGGAGGGGAATTGGGGAGGGGGAGGAGGGTTGGAGGTTGAGAAACGGTTCCCGAAGAGTGGAATTTCTGAACGAAGAGGGGCAAACGGGTTAGCGGTGGGGTGGGGCGTGAGAGAGCACACGAGAGCAGACCTGGAAAGGGGGAAACCGTAAGGAGCCTGCAGAGGTGTGGGGTGAGGTGGGAGAGAACGGCAGGACAGTACGGCTGAGAGAGAGGCTGTGATGTCTGTTTATTTGACCCATCATCCCTCATCGGTCATAGAGTCATAGAGATGTACAGCACAGAAACAGACCCTTCGGCCCAACCCGTCCATGCCGACCCAGATATCCCAACCCAATCTAGTCCCACCTGCCAGCACCCGGCCCATATCCCTCCAAACCCTTCCTATTCATATACCCATCCAAATGCCTCTTAAATGTTGCAATTGTACCAGCCTCCACCACATCCTCTGGCAGCTCATTCCATACACGTACCACCCTCTGCGTGAAAAAGTTGCCCCTTAGGTCTCTTTTATATCTTTCACCTCTCGCCCTAAACCTGTGCCCCTCTAGTTCTGGACTCCCCCACCCCAGGGAAAAGACCTTGTCTATTTACCCTATCCATGCCCCCTCATGATTTTATAAACCTCTATAAGGTCACCCCTCAGCCTCCGACGCTGCAGGGAAAACAGCCCCAACCTGTTCAGCCTCTCCCTATAGCTCCAACCCTGGAAACAGGTTTGGGAATCCTTTCTGAATCCTTTCAAGTTTCACAACATCTTTCCGATAGGAAGGAGACCAGAATTGCACACAATATTCCAACAGCGGCCTAACCAATGACCTGTACAGCCGCAACATGACCTCCCAACTCCTGTACTCAATACTCTGACCAATAAAGGAAAGCATACCAAACGCCTTCTTCACTATCCTATCTACCTGCGACTCCACTTTCAAGGAGCTATGAACCTGCACTCCAAGGTCTCTTTGTTCAGCAACACTCCCCAAGACCTTACCATTAAGTCCTGCTAAGATTAAGCTGAGTGGTTAGCACTGCTGCCACACAGCACGAAAGACCGGGTTCGATTCCAGCCTCGGGCGACTGTCTGTGTGAAGTTTGCACATTCTCCCCGTGTCTGCATGGGTTTCCTCCGGGTGCTCCGGTTTCCTCACACAGTCCAAAGATGTGCAGGTTAGGGTGGATTGGCCATGCTAAATTACCCATAGTGCTCAGGGATGTGCAAGTTAGGGTGGATTGGCCGTGCTAAATTACCCATAGTGCTCAGGGATGTGCAAGTTAGGGTGAATTGGCCATGCTAAATTACCCATAGTGCTCAGGGATGTGCAAGTTAGGGTGGATTGGCCATGCTAAATTACCCATAGTGCTCAGGGATGTGCAGGTTAGGGTGGATTGGCCATACTAAATTACCCATAGTGCTCATGGATGTGCAGGTTAGGGTGGATTGACTGTGCTAAATTACCCATAGTGCTCAGGAATGTGCAGGTTAGGGTGGATTGGCCATGCTAAATTACCCATAGTGCTCAGGGATGTGCAGGTTAGGGTGGATTGGCCGTGCTAAATTACCCATAGTGCTCAGGGATGTGCAGGTTAGGGTGGATTGGCCGTGCTAAATTACCCATAGTGCTCAGGGATGTGCAGGTTAGGGTGGATTGGCCGTGCTAAATTATCCATAGTGCTCAGGGATGTGCAGGTTAGGGTGGATTGGCCATGCTAAATTACCCATAGTGCTCAGGGATGTGCAGGTTAGAGTGGATTGGCCGTGCTAAATTACCCATAGTGCTCAGGGATGTGCAGGTGAGGGTGGATTGGCCGTGCTAAATTACCCATAGTGCTCAGGGATGTGCAGGTTAGAGTGGATTGGCCGTGCTAAATTACCCATAGTGCTCAGGGATGTGCAGGTTAGGGTGGATTGGCCATGCTAAATTACCCATAGTGCTCAGGGATGTGCAGGTTAGGGTGGATTGGCCATGCTAAATTACCCATAGTGCTCAGGGATGTGCAGGTTAGGGTGGATTGGCCGTGCTAAATTACCCATAGTGTTAGGTGCATTAGTCAGAGGGAAATGGGTGTGGGTGGGTTACTCTTCGGAGGCTTGGTGTCCAGTTGCCATCGGGCCTGTTTCCACACTGTAAGGAATCTAATCTACTTTGCTTTCCCAAAATGCAGCACCTCACATTTATCCAAATTCAACTCCCATCTGCCACTCTTCCGCGACTATCCCGATCCGATCAGAAACGGACCATTCGGTCTTGACCCGCATCCGTGTCCATCAGGTTTCCCAGAGGGACCCAGTCCCGTTTTGCCAAGCGTTCGGACCCCTGTCCGTGTCCAACCTTTCCTACCCGCCTCTCCTTTCCTTGCGCCAACCTCCGCCAACTCCTTCCACGCGCCACCCTCTGCTTGAGTGACCCGCTCCTTGTGGCTCCCTCTCGTTTTGCGGAAGGGCCTGGGTCGCGCTGTTGCCTGAAACCTCCCCTCAGACCGCGTCAGTGCTTGACTCCCCTCTTCCCCACCCCCCCGGGGTCTCCTCTCGACTTTGCCCCGTCGCCTGACCTGATCTTTTTGTTTCGCTCCCCCCCCTCCCCCCGCCCCGGCCTAGAAACGTCGCATCGAGACCTACGTCAACCTCCTGAAGGTGAAGCTGAACGAGGGGACGGACGACCTGGAGAGGCTGGAGGGCCGCTTGCGGGACTGCGCCGACGGCTGCAGCGCCCTGAAGAAGTCGCACTCCAGCCCGTCCCTCAACCTGGAGCTGCAGACCCCCGTTGTCAAGGTGAAACGCAACGTCTCGGAGCGGCGGACCTACCGGAAAATTCTGCCGAGTCGGCGCCGCAAGGCGCTGTGAGGCGGGAGAGGGGGACTGAGGACTTGTCGGTCAACTGTGCCGGGGGGGAAACGGCTCGTTAGCGCTAGCTGAAGGAGAAGGGCACCCTGGGAAATATTTGGCCCAATCTCAGACAGCGATATTGAAGTTCTTTATTTTTGTACTCAAAATTGCAGGGTTTTTTTTTAATATATATATATATAAATTATGATTTTTTTTTTTGAAAGCACTTTCTCTTACCGTTTTTCTCCCAACTCAGTGAAGCAAGGCGGTCATCACTGCCACCTCTTTCTAACTTTCACTGCAGAGTCGGAGTCACTTGTACAAAACGCTGACGCACTTGGTGTATTGCGTACAGCTCGGGTCGCCAGATGATTGGAAGGAATGATTGGGAAGGGCATCGAGGATATTGCCTGGTCTGGGAGGGAAGGTCTTATGAGGAAAGGCTGAGGGACTCGAGGCTGTTTTCGTTAGAGAGGAGGAGGTTGAGAGGGGACTGAATTGAGCCATACGAGGGTTCGATAGGGTGGATAGAGAGAGCCTTTTCCCTCGGATGGCGATGGCCAGCACGAGGGGACATAGCTTTAAATTGAGGGGGTGATAGATACAGGACAGATGTCAGAGGTAGTGTCTTTACTCAGAGAGTAGTAGGGGGTGTGGAACACCCTGCCACCAACACTCACCAACTTTAAGGGCATTTAAATGGCCATTGGAGACACATGGTGTCAGTTCGATGGGCTTCAGGTTGGTTCCACAGGTCGGCGCAACATCGAGGGTTGAAGGGCCTGTACTGTGCCGGAACGTTCTATGGTGCCCATTCCCTGTTGTGCCCAGAGTGCGTGCACAGGCGGGCAATTTGATCAACTCACAAATCCGTGCCACCTCAGCCGGGTCTCCCCATCTCCGTAGCAACCCAAAAGCAGAGGACACTTGATCTCCCGGTTAGAAGTCTCCTTCCATGCCCAGCCCACACCCACCGGTATCTCTCTCTCTCTCTGTCTCTCTCTCTCTGAGTCTCTCTCTCTGTCTGTGTGTGTGTGTGTGTGCCACTCTCTCTCCCTGTGTGTGTCTCTCTCTCTGTGCCTGTCTCTCTGTCTCTCTCTCTCTGTCTCTGTATCTGTCTCTCTCTTTCTCTCTCTCTGTCTCTCTGAGTCTCTCTCTCTGTCTGTGTGTGTGCCACTCTCTCTCTCTCTCTGTCTCTGAGTCTGTGTGTGTGTGCCTCTCTCTCCCTGTGTCTCTCTCTCTGTGCCTGTCTCTCTTTCTCTGTATCTGTGTCTGTCTCTCTCTATCTCTCTCTCTCTGTCTGTGTCTCTCTCTGTGTCTGTCTATCTCTCTGTCTCTCTCTGTGTCTGTCTATCTCTCTCTCTCTGTCTCTGTCTCTCTCTCTGTCTTTCTCTCTCTGTCTCTCTCTCTGTGTATGTGTGTGCCACTCTCTCTCTCTCTGTCTCTCTCTCTCAGTCTGTGTGTGTGCCTCTCTCTCCCTGTGTCTCTCTCTCTGTGCCTGTCTCTCTTTCTCTGTATCTGTGTCTGTCTCTCTCTATCTCTCTGTCTCTCTCTCTCTGTCTGTGTCTCTCTCTGTGTCTGTCTATCTCTCTGTCTCTCTCTGTGTCTGTCTATCTCTCTCTCTCTGTCTCTCTCTCTGTCTTTCTCTCTCTGTCTCTCTCTCTGTGTATGTGTGTGCCACTCTCTCTCTCTCTCTGTGCCTGTCTCTCTCTGAGTCTATGTGTGTGTGCCTCTCTCTCCCTGTGTCTCTCTCTGTGCCTGTCTCTCTTTCTCTGTATCTGTGTCTGTCTCTCTATCTCTCTGTCTCTCTCTCTCTCTGTCTGTCTCTCTCTGTCTCTGTCTGTGTCTCTCTCTGTGTCTTTCTCTCTCTGTGTATGTATGCCTCTCTCTCTCTCTCTCTCTGTGCCTGTCTCTCTCTGTCTCTGTGTGTGTCTCTCTCTCTATGTTTCTCTCTCGTGCTCCCTGTCTGTCTGTCTCTTTCTGTCACTCCCCACCCTCAGGATAACGTTGCTTCATCCTTTTTAAGAAGAAACCCAAGATAAACAGTATTACCTTTGACTTGATTGAGGACGAGCGAAGGAGACATGGCCGCTTTGCGCTCAGAAAGAGGTTGAGGCTGCCTTTTCTCTTTCAGAATGTGATTTTCGGTCAGGTGGGCCGAAGAGGCGATTTATCCGAAAGGGAGGGAACGCAGGGAGATCTGAGCGGATGAATCGGGGGGCGGGGGGGGGAATATTGTTGGCGTGTTGCGAGGAAGGCGAGTGGGATTTAGCCGTTTGTTACAAAAAGGAATGGGAGTGAAAGTGGGAGAAGGGAACTACACCTGGCATTAGTCAGCACGGAAACAGGCCATTCGGCCCAACCCGTCCATGCTGACCCAGGTATCCCAACCCCATCTAGTCCCACCTGCCAGCACCCGGCCCATATCCCTCCAAACCCTCCCTATTCATATACCCATCCAAATGCCTCTTAAATGTAGCCATTGTACCAGCCTCCACCACATCCTCTGGCAGCTCATTCCATACACGTACCACCCTCTGTGTGAAAAAGTTGCCCCTTAAGTCCCTTTTATAACTTTCCCCCCTCATCCTAAACCTATGTCCCTCTAGTTCTGGACTCCCCCACCCCAGGGAAAATACTTTGTCTATTTATCCTATCCATGCCCCCTCATAATTTTATAAACCTCTATAAGGTCACCCCTCAGCCTCTGACACTCCAGGGAAAACAGCCCCAGCCTGTTCAGCCTCTCCCTGTAGCTCAAACCCTCCAACCCTGGCAACATCCTTTTAAATCTTTTCTGAACCCTTTCAAGTTTCACAACATCTTTCCGATAGGAAGGAGACCAGAATTGCACGCAATATTCCAACAGTGGCCTAACCAATGCCCTGTACAACCGCAACATGACCTCCCAACTCCTGTACTCAATACTCTGACCAATAAAGGAAAGCATACCAAACGCCTTCTTCACTATCCTATCTACCTGCGACTCCAAGGTCTCTTTGTTCAGCAACACTCCCCAGGACCTTACCATTAAGTGTATAAGTCCTGCTAAGATTTGCTTTCCCACAATGCAGCACCTCGTGTTTTATTGAAATTAAACTCCCATCTGCCACTTCTCGGGTCCATTGGAGAGATGGAGTGCGTCACGGTGATACTTTCGGGCGGGTTCGAGCGAGAGAAGACCAAATTGGACAACGCTAAAGGGTAATATCGGAGGGAAGGGGGCGGTGTTCCCTCGTGATGAGGGAGCGCGACGTGGAATGGGATTGCCGGGGAAACTTCACGAAGCGATGTCAAGCGAGTGGGCAAAGATCTCCACCACAGGGGGGGACGTTGAACACCAACACGAAATGAGGTCAGCTGGCACAAGGCCGAATTTCTCCAGCACCTTGTTGACCAGATGGGCCAATGGGCTGAGAAGTGGCAGATGGAGTTTAATTCAGATAAATGCGAGGTGCTGCATTTTGGGAAAGCAAATCTTAGCAGGACTTATACACTTAATGGTAAGGTCCTAGGGAGTGTTGCTGAACAAAGAGACCTTGGAGTGCAGGTTCATAGCTCCTTGAAAGTGGAGTCGCAGGTAGATAGGATAGTGAAGAAGGCGTTTGGTATGCTTTCCTTTATTGGTCAGAGTATTGAGTACAGGAGTTGGGAGGTCATGTTGCGGCTGTACAGGACATTGGTTAGGCCACCGTTGGAATATTGTGTGCAATTCTGGTCTCCTTCCTATCGGAAAGATGTTGTGAAACTTGAAAGGATTCAGAAAAGATTTACAAGGATGTTGCCAGGGTTGGAGGGTTTGAGCTACAGGGAGAGGCTGAACAGGCTGGGGCTGTTTGCCCTGCAGCGTCGGAGGCTGAGGGGTGACCTTATAGAGGTTTATAAAATCATGAGGGGGCATGGATAGGGTAAATAGACAAGGTCTTTTCCCTGGGGTGAGGGAGTCCAGAACGAGAGGGCCTAGGTTTAGGGTGAGAGGGGAAAGATCTAAAAGGGACCTAAGGGGCAACCTTTTCACACAGAGGGTGGTACGGGTATGGAATGAGCTGCCAGAGGAAGCTGGTACAATTGCAACATTTAAGAGGCATTTGGATGGGTATATGAATAGGAAGGGTTTGGAGGGATACGGGCCGGGTGCTGGCAGGTGGGACTAGATTGGGTTGGGATATCTGGACGGGTTGGACCGAAGGGTCTGTTTCCGTGCTGCCCATCTCTCTGACTCTCTGGCCTTCTGTCGCCGGGTTTGGGACTGCAGGGGCGTCCTTGCGGAGTGCAGCCGCCAGAGGGCAGCTTTGGCCTTGGTGTCCGAGCTGGTCAGCTCAGCAAGACAAGTCCAGGCCTTGGAGGAGGCTTGGCATTTTCCACGTCTGCTTCTGGGCGGAAACTGTTCCGTTTGAATCGACGGTGACCCGTTTTGAGTAAAGTCCGAACCGTCGAGTACCAGAACCGATGTAGAGAGGATAAAACTCGCTGCCCGCTTTCCCCACCCACCCCCCCCCCCTTTTTGCTTTTTTGGAAGAGTCTGTCCAGAAGAATAAACTGAAATGTTTTGTACCTCTCTGGTTTCCTGTGTCTTCTGTACGAGAAACAAAAAGAGATTTTCTTGTCATCTGGCGGGCCATTCCCCTCCCCACCCCTCGCCGCCGCCTGCTCACCATCTCAAATCGGCTCCCCGTCCGCCCCGGTTTCGATTGGCATGGATTGGGTGCCCCCTGCTGTGCCAACTCGTGCCTCTGCATTCGTGTGGCGGCCCCCTTAAATGTTGTAATTGTACCAGCCTCCACCACTTCCTCCGGCAGCTCATTCCATACACGTACCACCCTCTGCGTGAAAAAGTTGCCCCTTGGGTCTCTTTTATATCTTTCTCCTCTCACCCTAAACCTATGCCCCTCTAGTTCTGGATTCCCCCACCCCAGGGAAAAGACCTTGTCTACCCGATCCATGCCCCCTCATGATTTTATAAACCTCTCTAAGGTCACCCCTCAGCGTCACGGTGATACTTTCAGGCGGGTTCGAGCGAGAGAACACCAAATTGGACAACGCTAAAGGGTAATATCGGAGGGAAGGGGGCGGTGTTCCCGGCGCCGTCTCGCGCTGCCCACTTCCCTGGGTGCCGGGTGCTGCCCACTTCCCTGGGTGCCAGGTGCTGCCTGTTTCCCCGGGTGCCAGGTGCTGCCCGTTTCCCTGGGTGCCAGGTGCTGCCTGTTTCCCCGGGTGCCAGGTGCTGCCTGTTTCCCCGGGTGCCAGGTGCTGCCTGTTTCCCTGGGTGCCAGGTGCTGCCTGTTTCCCTGGGTGCCAGGTGCTGCCTGTTTCCCCGGGTGCCAGGTGCTGCCTGTTTCCCCGGGTGCCAGGTGCTGCCTGTTTCCCTGGGTGCCGGGTGCTGCCTGTTTCCCTGGGTGCCGGGTGCTGCCCGTTTCCCTGGGTGCCGGGTGCTGCCCGTTTCCCTGGGTGCCGGGTGCTGCCCGTTTCCCCGGGTGCCAGGTGCTGCCCGTTTCCCTGGGTGCCGGGTGCTGCCCGTTTCCCTGGGTGCCAGGTGCTGCCCACTTCCCTGGGTGCCGGGTGCTGCCCGTTTCTCCGGGTGCCAAGTGCTGCCCGTTTCCCTGGG
This sequence comes from Chiloscyllium plagiosum, assembly GCF_037043375.1. Lineage (NCBI taxonomy): Eukaryota > Metazoa > Chordata > Chondrichthyes > Orectolobiformes > Hemiscylliidae > Chiloscyllium > Chiloscyllium plagiosum. The sequence goes on along the minus strand of NW_028270186.1, from coordinate 18,115,837 downwards.
TGCCGGGTGCTGCCCGTTTCCCTGGGTGCCGGGTGCTGCCCGTTTCCCTGGGTGCCAGGTGCTGCCTGTTTCCCCGGGTGCCAGGTGCTGCCCGTTTCCCTGGGTGCCGGGTGCTGCCTGTTTCCCCGGGTGCCAGGTGCTGCCCGTTTCCCTGGGTGCCGGGTGCTGCCCGTTTCCCTGGGTGCCAGGTGCTGCCCACTTCCCTGGGTGCCGGGTGCTGCCCGTTTCTCCGGGTGCCAAGTGCTGCCCGTTTCCCTGGGTGCCGGGTGCTGCCCGTTTCCCTGGGTGCCGGGTGCTGCCCGTTTCCCTGGGTGCCAGGTGCTGCCTGTTTCCCCGGGTGCCAGGTGCTGCCCGTTTCCCTGGGTGCCGGGTGCTGCCCGTTTCCCTGGGTGCCAGGTGCTGCCTGTTTCCCTGGGTGCCAGGTGCTGCCCGTTTCCCTGGGTGCCGGGTGCTGCCCGTTTCCCTGGGTGCCGGGTGCTGCCCGTTTCCCCGGGTGCCAGGTGCTGCCTGTTTCCCTGGGTGCCAGGTGCTGCCTGTTTCCCCGGGTGCCAGGTGCTGCCCGTTTCCCCGGGTGCCAGGTGCTGCCCGTTTCCCTGGGTGCCAGGTGCTGCCTGTTTCTCCGGGTGCAGGGTGCTGCCTGTTTCCCCGGGTGCCAGGTGCTGCCCGTTTCCCCGGGTGCCAGGTGCTGCCCGTTTCCCTGGGTGCCAGGTGCTGCCTGTTTCTCCGGGTGCAGGGTGCTGCCTGTTTCCCTGGGTGCCAGGTGCTGCCTGTTTCCCCAGGTGCCAGGTGCTGCCCACTTCCCTGGGTGCCAGGTGCTGCCTGTTTCCCTGGGTGCCAGGTGCTGCCTGTTTCCCTGGGTGCCAGGTGCTGCCTGTTTCTCCGGGTGCAGGGTGCTGCCTGTTTCCCTGGGTGCCAGGTGCTGCCCACTTCCCTGGGTGCCAGGTGCTGCCTGTTTCCCTGGGTGCCAGGTGCTGCCTGTTTCCCTGGGTGCCAGGTGCTGCCTGTTTCCCTGGGTGCCAGGGTGCTGCCTGTTTCCCCGGGTGCCAGGTGCTGCCTGTTTCCCTGGGTGCCAGGTGCTGCCTGTTTCCCTGGGTGCCAGGTGCTGCCTGTTTCCCTGGGTGCCAGGGTGCTGCCTGTTTCCCCGGGTGCCAGATGCTGCCTGTTTCCCTGGGTGGAATCTCGCCCACGTGCCATTTTTTGGAGTGGGAGCCCTCTCTCTCGTGTTTCCTGACGTTGCCTTCCAGACCTTTACCCGCTCGCTCACGTGACGTCCCAGTCTGGTCTCCTCCGCGGACACACGCGTGCATTCCCTTAAGCAGCTCCGTTCGGGGGAAGTGGTCTCGGAATGTGGATGCCCAGCCGCGGGCAGTTTTTCCCCCCACTGGCGTCTCCCTGTCGGGACGGGCTGGGCAAGCGGATGTGTTACTTTGACAGTGGTAACCGAGGGAAGACAGTTGCGCGCGGGACACGGAAAACCGGGAAATTGGTGTGGGGGTGGGATGTGGTTTCAAAGCGGAATCAGAATAGTGGAGCACCGAACGCATCGCTGGGGAGACCACATCGGGGGCACTCTGAGATACAGAGTCCTGGGCTAATGGTAAGACTCTTGCTGGTGTGGATGAGCAGAGAGATCTCGGTGTCCAGGTACACAGATCCCTGAAAGTTGCCACCCAGGTTGACAGGGTTGTTAAGAAGGCGTACGGTGTGTTAGCTTTTATCGGTAGAGGGACTGAGTTTCGGAGTTATGAGGTCCTGCTGCAGCTGTACAAAACTCTGGTGCGGCCGCACGTGGAGTATTACGTACAGTTCTGGTCACCGCATTATAGGAAGGATGTGGAAGCTTTGGAAAGGGTGCAGAGGAGATTTACCAGGATGTTGCCTGGTATGGGAGGGAAGGTCTTATGAGGAAAGGCTGAGGGACTTGAGGCTGTTTTCGTTAGAGAGAAGGAGGTTGAGAGGGGACTGAATTGAGCCATACGAGGGTTTGATAGGGTGGACAGAGAGAGCCTTTTCCCTCGGATGGTGATGGCCAGCACGAGGGGACATAGCTTTAAATTGAGGGGGTGATAGATATAGGACAGATGTCAGAGGTAGTGTCTTTACTCAGAGAGTAGGAGGGGGCATGGGACAGGAATAGACTCACCAAATTTAAGGGCATTGAAATGGTCATTGGAGAGGGACATGGAGGAGAATGGAATGGTGTGGGTTAGATGGGCTTCAGATTGGTTCCACAGGTCGGTGCAACATCGAGGGGCTGAAGGGCCTGTACTGCGCTGTTAAGGTTCAATGTTCAGTTCTGGTTCCCTCTTATTCAAGACAAGATATTGCTTTGTTGGAGGCAGTTTAGGGAAGGATTGTCTTACTGGTGGAAGGTGAAACAGGACTCTCCTCAGTGGGGTATCGCAGAATGAGAGGCGATCTCATTGAAACATATCGAGGCTGGGTGGATGTCTTCCCTTCACGGGATGCTCGAGGACCAGAGGACGCACACTCAGAATCCAGGGCACTGCCAACTGAAGGCCGGTTTGGATGTGACCATGGAAGGTACAGTTAGTAAGTTTGCGGATGACACCAAAATCGAAGGTGTAGTGGACAGCGAAGAGGGTTACCTCAGATTACAACAGGATCTGGACCAGATGGGCCAATGGGCTGAGAAGTGGCAGATGGAGTTTAATTCAGATAAATGCGAGGTGCTGCATTTTGGGAAAGCAAATCTTAGCAGGACTTATCCACTTAATGGTAAGGTCCTAGGGAGTGTTGCTGAACAAAGAGACCTTGGAGTGCAGGTTCATAGCTCCTTGAAAGTGGAGTCGCAGGTAGATAGGATAGTGAAGGCGGCGTTTGGTATGCTTTCCTTTATTGGTCAGAGTATTGAGTACAGGAGTTGGGAGGTCATGTTGCGGCTGTACAGGACATTGGTTAGGCCACTGTTGGAATATTGCGTGCAATTCTGGTCTCCTTCCTATCGGAAAAATGTTGTGAAACTTGAAAGGGTTCAGAAAAGATTTACAAGGATGTTGGAGGGTTTGAGCTACAGGGAGAGGTTGAATAGGCTGGGGCTGTTTTCCCTGGAGTGTCGGAGGCTGAGGGGTGACCTTGTAGAGGTTTAAAAAATTATGAGGGGCATGGATAGGATAAATAGACAAGGTCTTTTCCCTGGGGTGGGGGAGTGCAGAACTAGAGGGACATAGGTTTAGGGTGAGAGGGGAAAGATATAAAAGAGACCTAAGGGGCAACGTTTTCACACAGAGAGTGGTACGTGTATGGAATGAGCTGTCAGAGGAAGTGGTGGAGGCTGGTACAGTTGCAACATTTAAGTGGCATCTGGATGGGTATATGAACAGGAAGGGTTTGGAGGGATATGGGCCGGGTGCTGGCAGGTGGGACTAGATTGGGTTGGGATATCTGAGTCAGCATGGACAGGTTGGACTGAAGGGTCTGGGTTTCCATGCTGTCCATCTCTGTGACCACTCCCTGCAAGGCTAACTGGGGTAGTCTCCCAGGTCCCTGGGGAGTTTTGGGGGGGAAGTGGGGCTGGGGAGGTTTCCAATTAAGTCCGAGGTGAGAAGGGAGGTTTGTCTCTCGGCGGAGGGTTGTGGGTCTTTGGAGTTCTCTCGGGGAGCGGTATGGATGGGGGGGGTGGGGACACAGAGAGGGGAGTTCTTGTCTATATATTGAAGGCGGACAATGACTGATTCTTGAGGGAATCACGGCGTGCGGGGGAGGTTTGGGAAATGAGGGACGTCAGATTGACGGTAATAAAGATGCCGACACATCCTGCTCTGCAACGGACACCTTCATTTCGTGGTGACTTACTTCAAAGGAAGTGGAGGCTCTTTCCCCGTTCCCTGCTGACCAGAGAGCGTGAGGTGATGTCGCAGCTGTACAGGACCTTGGTAAGGCCACATTTGGAGTACTGTGTGCAGTCCTGGTCGCCTCGCTTTAGGAAAGATGTGGAAGCTTTGGAGAGGGTGCAGAGGAGACTTACCAGGATGTTGCCTGGAATGGAGAATAGGTCGTACGAGGATAGGTTGAGAGTGCTAGGCCTTTTCTCATTGGAACGGCGAAGGATGAGGGGTGACTTGATCGAGGTTTATAAGATGATCAGAGGAATAGATAGACAGTCAGAGACTTTTTCCCCGGGTGCAACAGAGTGGTACAAGGGGACATAAATTTAAGGTGAAGGGTGGAAGGTATAGGGGGGATGTCAGGGGTAGGTTCTTTACCCAGAGAGTGGTGGGGGCACGGAATGCGCTGCCTGTGGGAGCGGCAGAGTCAGAAACATTGGCGACCTTTAAGCGGCATTTGGATAGGTACATGGATGGGTGCTTAAGCTAGGACAAGTGTTCGGCACAGCATCGTGGGCCGAAGGGCCTGTTCTGTGTTCTATGTTCTAAAACATTTGCGAAGTGAGCGCCCGCGTCGCGCGCTATCGCTGCAGAGCGACGTTACGTTATACGTATATGAGCAGCAGCCCCAGTTTGAAACACAGTGATTTGTGGAAGGACGCGGGGCCAATGATCCTGAAAACATGCACATCTGTTTAATCTGCTTTTTTATTTTCTGCTTGGTGAACTTTTATTTCTAATTATGCCTTCCTCCCCACCTCCACGCTGGCGTTATGACAGAGGGGAACACTTTCAATTTTGTACACACTCAACTGCACCTGCCAGACATGGCAACGGTGATAAATTACTTACCACCCCCCCCCCACCCCCCCAAACAATTAAATGCGAGTGTATAAATTGTGGTTTTATTTAACAAAGGAAGGAAAGCAATGCTTCCTCAAAAAAAAAGGACTTATTCAATTCTTCGCTCGCCCGGACGGCTTCAGGCGAAATACAGGTTAGACAGAGGCCTAGCTTTTCAGGCGAGACAGTGGTGTTTTAGGCCACGCTGAGCGAGAATCGAGGCATCTGATTGCTGACCCACTTTTATTTCCCAGCCTTTCACGTTTTAACGCAGGAGCCAGGTTTTTCCCTTCCCGCGTATAAGCGGGACGGCACTGGGGCTCAGTGGTTAGCACCGGCGTCGGGGACCCGGGTTCGATTCCAGCCTCGGGACAGACTGTCTGTGCGGAGTTTGCCCATTTTCCCCCGTGCCTAGCCTGGGTTTCCTCCGGGTGCTCCGGTTTCGTCCCACAGTCCGAAGATGTAAAAGTTAGGGTGGATTGGCCGTGCTAAATTACCCATAGTGCTCAGGGATGTGCAGGTTAGGGTGGATTGGCCATGCTAAATTACCCATAGTGTTCAGGGATGTGTAGGTTAAGGTGAATTGGCCATGCTAAATTACCCATAATGTCCAGGGATGTGCAGGTTAGGGTGGATTGGCCATGCTGAATTACCCATAATAATCAGGGATGTGCAGGTTAGGGTGGATTGGCCATGCTAAATTACGCATAGTGCTCAGGGATGAGCAGATTAGGGTGGATTGGCCATGCTAAATTACCCATAGTGTTCAGGAATGTGCAGGTTAGGGTGGATTGGCCATGCTAAATTACCCATAATAATCAGGGATGTGCAGGTTAGGGTGGCTAGGCCATGCTAAATTATCCATAGTGCTCAGGGATGTGCAGGTTAGGGTGAATTGGCCATGCTAAATTACGCATAGTGCTCAGGGATGAGCAGATTAGGGTGGATTGGCCATGCTAAATTACCCATAGTGTTCAGGAATGTGTAGGTTAGGGTGGATTGGCCATGCTAAATTACCCATAGTGCTCAGGAATGTGCAGGTTAGGGTGGATTGGCTATGCTACATTACCCATAGTGCTCAGGGATGTGCAGGTTAGGGTGGATTGGCCGTGCTAAATTACCCATAGTGCTCAGGGATGTGCATGTTAGGGTGGACTGGCTGTGCTAAATTACCCATAGTACTCAGGGATGCGCAGGTTAGGGTGGATTGGCCGTGCTAAATTACCCATAGTGCTCAGGGATGTGCAGGTTAGGGTGGATTGGCCATGCTAAATTACCCATAGTGCTCAGGGATGTTAAGATTAGGGTGGATTGGCAATGCTAAATTGCCCATAATGTTCAGGAATGTGCAGGTTAGGGTGGATTGGCCATGCTAAATTACCCATAGTGCTCAGGGATGTTAAGATTAGGGTGGATTGGCCGTGCTAAATTACCCATAGTGTTCAGGAATGTGCAAGTTAGGGTGGATTGGCCATGTTAAATTACCCATAGTGCTCAGGGATGTGCAGGTTAGGGTGGATTGGCCATGGGAAATTATCCCTTGGTGCTCAGGGATGTGCAGGTTAGGGTGGATTGGCCATGCTAAATTACCCATAGTGTTCAGGGATGTGCAGGTCAGGGTGGATTGGCCATGCTAAATTACCCATAGTGCTCAGGGATGTTAAGATCAGGGTGGATTGGCCGTGCTAAATTACCCATAGTGCTCAGGGATGTGCAGGTTAGGGTGGATTGGCCATGCTAAATTACCCATAGTGCTCAGGGATGTGCAGGTTAGAGTGGATTGGCCGTGCTAAATTACCCAGAGTGCTCAGGGATGCGCAGGTTAGGGTGGATGGCCGTGCTAAATTATCCATAGTGCTCAGGGATGTGCAGGTTAGAGTGGATTGGCCATGCTAAATTACCCATAGTGCTCAGGGATGCGCAGGTTAGTGTGGATTGGCCGTGCTAAATTACCCATAGTGCTCAGGGATGTGCATGTTAGGGTGGACTGGCTGTGCTAAATTACCCATAGTGCTCAGGGATGCGCAGGTTAGGGTGGATTGGCCGTGCTAAATTACCCATAGTGCTCAGGTATGTGCAGGTTAGGGTGGATTGGCCGTGCTAAATTACCCAGAGTGCTCAGGGATGCGCAGGTTAGGGTGGATTGGCCGTGCTAAATTACCCATAGTGCTCAGGGATGCGCAGGTTAGAGTGGATTGGCCGTGCTAAATTACCCATAGTGCTCAGGGATGTGCAGGTTAGGGTGGATTGGCCGTGCTAAATTACCCATAGTGCTCAGGGATGCGCAGGTTAGAGTGGATTGGCCGTGCTAAATTACCCATAGTGCTCAGGGATGTGCAGGTTAGGGTGGATTGGCCGTGCTAAATTACCCATAGTGCTCAGGGATGTGCAGGTTAGAGTGGATTGGCCGTGCTAAATTACCCATAGTGCTCAGGGATATGCAGGTTAGGGTGGATTGGTCAGGTTTAAATGCAAAATAATAGGGAATGGGTCTGGGTGGGTTACTCTTTGGAGGCTTGGTACAGACATGTTGGGCCGAAAGGCGTGTTTCCAAAATGTAGACGACCTGTTCTATAAATCATTGCATGGAATAATCTCCAGTTATTATGATTATTTTCTTTTCCCCTGGTCTGGGGGAGAGGAGGGGAGGTTTTCACGAGTATTTTTTGAGGCGAGTGGACATGAGGAGGAAATGTTATGATATAGAGGGTGTGTGGAATGTACGTGCAGAGGAGGCGTTACAAAGACTTTGGGATAAATACAAGGACAGGAGAGGTTTGGAGGACTGGGGACCAGGTGGGAGTGGTTTAGTTTGGCGATGACAAACTATGCTGTCTGACTCAGTGCTCCATCCTTTGTACAATAGCCTCCTGATGGTTTTAATCAATACCAGGGCCAGCCATTTTGGGTGTAATGGGATAAAACAAGATGGTGGCAGATGAGGGTCTGCTATTCGGACTGGTGCCCTGTGACCAACGGTTCCCAAAGTCATTCCACCCACCCGGACGAGAGGGGGAGAAAACAGAAATCTGCTCTGAAGAACGAGACTCGTAATTTTGGCAACCCCTGAACGAATGAGGCCACTTAAAAACGCTGAGGGACGTCGAAATTCCGCACTCAGGATCGCCCGAATATTCCTTCGTCCACACCCTCCCGGCTCAGCTCTGCGGACTGTGGATGTTGTGTCCAGCCCCCCCCCCTTTTACCCCAACCGCAAATCCGTGCAGAACTGTGCACGGGCACTAGTCCCTGCGGTACCCTGTCAGTCAAAGGCTACCCATTCAAAAGGAGTTCTGTTTATTCCCGCTCTGTTCACCAACCCATCCTCTGTCTCTGTGTTGGTACACCACCTCAAACATTACATCCCCACACCCCTTGGGTATAATCTACCTCCGCCGGCTCCCACTTTATCAACTCGACTCAATCTGACAGGCTGAGAGAGACGCAGCGGTAGCGTCCCTAACTCGAGGCCCAGTAGAGGCCTGACTTCCAGCCGGCAGTTTGCCCCGGAGGTGTGTCAAGACCTGCCCAAACTGGGGCGATTGAAGATATCTCCAGGGTATCACCTCGAATGGGTGGACTTCACAGCATTTAACATCCGAGAAGGGTTGAAATTAACATCTACTGGTCCTCACACCCATAGTAAATTAACATCGACTGGTCCTCACACCCATAGTAAATTAACATCTACTGGTCCTCACACCCATCAGAAATTAACATCGACTGGTCCTCACACCCATCGGAAATTAACATCGACTGGTCCTCATGCCCATAGGAAATTAACATTTACTTGTACACAAGACCATAAGAAATTAACATCTACTGGTCCTCACACCCATAGGAAATTAACATCGACTGGTCCTCACACCCATAGGAAATTAACATCTACTGGTCCTCACACCCATAGGAAATTAACATCTACTGGTCCTCATGCCCATAGGAAATTAACATCTACTGGTCCTCACACCCATCAGAAATTAACATCAACTGGTCCTCACACCCATAGGAAATTAACATCTACTGGTCCTCACACCCATAGGAAATTAACATCTACTGGTCCTCATGCCCATAGGAAATTAACATCTACTGGTCCTCACACCCATCAGAAATTAACATCAACTGGTCCTCTTGTCTATAGGAAATTAACATCTACTGGTCCTCACACCCATCAGAAATTAACATCAACTGGTCCTCTTGTCTATAGGAAATTAACATCTACTGGTCCTCACACCCATCAGAAATTAACATCAACTGGTCCTCATGCCCATAGGAAATTAACATTTACTTGTACACAAGACCATAAGAAATTAACATCTACTGGTCCTCACACCCATAGGAAATTAACATCTACTGGTCCTCATGCCCATAGGAAATTAACATCTACTGGTCCTCACACCCATCAGAAATTAACATCAACTGGTCCTCTTGTCTATAGGAAATTAACATCTACTGGTCCTCACACCCATCAGAAATTAACATCAACTGGTCCTCTTGTCTATAGGAAATTAACATCTACTGGTCCTCACACCCATCAGAAATTAACATCAACTGGTCCTCATGCCCATAGGAAATTAACATTTACTTGTACACAAGACCATAAGAAATTAACATCTACTGGTCCTCACACCCATAGGAAATTAACATCTACTGGTCCTCATGCCCATAGGAAATTAACATCTACTGGTCCTCACACCCATCAGAAATTAACATCAACTGGTCCTCTTGTCTATAGGAAATTAACATCTACTGGTCCTCACACCCATCAGAAATTAACATCAACTGGTCCTCTTGTCTATAGGAAATTAACATCTACTGGTCCTCACACCCATCAGAAATTAACATCAACTGGCTCTCTTGTCTATAGGAAATTAACATCTACTGGTCCTCACACCCATCAGAAATTAACATCAACTGGTCCTCTTGTCTATAGGAAATTAACATCTACTGGTCCTCACACCCATCAGAAATTAACATCAACTGGTCCTCATGCCCATAGGAAATTAACATCTACTAGTACACAAGACCATAGGAAATTAACATCTACTGCTCCTCACACTCATCAGAAATTAACATCTACTGGTCCCCATTCCCGTAGGAAATTAACATCGACTGGTCCTCATGCCCGTAGGAAATTAACATCTACTGGTCCACATTCCCGTAGGAAATTAACATCTACTGGTCCACATGCCCATAGGAAATTAACATCTACTGGTCCTCACACTCATCAGAAATTAACATCTACTGGTCCTCATGCCCATAGGAAATTAACATCTACTGGTCCTCACACTCATCAGAAATTAACATCTACTGGTCCTCATGCCCATAGGAAATTAACATCTACTGGTCCACATATCCATAGGAAATTAACATCTACTGGTCCCCATTCCCGTAGGAAATTAACATCTACTGGTCCCCATTCCCATAGGAAATTAACATCTACTGGTCCTCACACCCTTAGGAAATTAACATCTACTGGTCCTCACACCCTTAGGAAATTAACATCTACTGGTCCTCATGCCCGTAGGAAATTAACATCTACTGATCCACAGGCCCATAGGAAATTAACATCTACTGGTCCACATGACCATCGGAAATTAACATCTAATGGTCCTCACACCCATGGGAAATTAACATGTACTGGGCCACATGCCCATAGGGAATTAACATCTACTGGTCCTCACCCGTAGGAAATTAACATCTAAGGGTCCTCACACCTGTAGGAAATTAACATCTACTGGTCGACATGCCCATAGGAAATTAACATCTACTGGTCCCCATTCCCGTAGGAAATTAACATCTACTGGTCCACATGCCCGTAGGAAATTAACATCTACTGGTCCTCACACCCATAGGAAATTAACATCTACTGGTCCTCACACCCATAGGAAATTAACATCTACTGGTCCTCATGCCCATAGGAAATTAACATCGACTGGTCCCCATTCCCGTAGGAAATTAACATCTACTGGTCCACATGTCCATAGGAAATTAACATCTACTGGTCCTCACATCCGTAGGAAATTAACATCTACTGGTCCTCAAACCCATAGTAAATTAACATCTACTGGTCCTCACACCCATAGGAAATTAACATCGACTGGTCCACATGCCCATAGGGAATTAACATCGACTGGTCCCCATTCCCGTAGGAAATTAACATCTACTGGTCCTCACACCCTTAGGAAATTAACATCGACTGGTCCTCACACCTGTAGGAAATTAACATCTACTGGTCCTCACACCCTTAGGAAATTAACATCGACTGGTCCTCACACCTGTAGGAAATTAACATCTACTGGTCCTCACACCCATAGGAAATTAACATCTACTGGTCCTCACACCTGTAGGAAATTAACATCTACTGATCCACATGCCCATAGGAAATTAACATCTACTGGTCCTCACACCTGTAGGAAATTAACATCTACTGGTCCACATGCCCATAGGAAATTAACATCTACTGGTCCTCACACCTGTAGGAAATTAACATCGACTGGTCCTCACACCTGTAGGAAATTAACATCGACTGGTCCTCACACCTGTAGGAAATTAACATCTACTGGTCCTCACACCTGTAGGAAATTAACATCTACTGGTCGACATGCCCATAGGAAATTAACATCTACTGGTCCTCACACCTGTAGGAAATTAACATCTACTGGTCCACATGCCCATAGGAAATTAACATCTACTGGTCCTCACACCTGTAGGAAATTAACATCTACTGGTCCTCACACCCATAGGAAATTAACATCGACTGGTCCTCACACCTGTAGGAAATTAACATCTACTGGTCCTCACACCCATAGGAAATTAACATCTACTGGTCCTCACACCTGTAGGAAATTAACATCTACTGATCCACATGCCCATAGGAAATTAACATCTACTGGTCCTCACACCTGTAGGAAATTAACATCGACTGGTCCTCACACCTGTAGGAAATTAACATCGACTGGTCCTACACCCGTAGGAAATTAACATCTACTGGTCCTCACACCCTTAGGAAATTAACATCGACTGGTCCTCACACCTATAGGAAATTAACATCTACTGGTCCTCACACCCATAGGAAATTAACATCTACTGGTCCTCACACCTGCAGGAAATTAACATCTACTGATCCACATGCCCATAGGAAATTAACATCTACTGGTCCTCACACCTGTAGGAAATTAACATCTACTGGTCCTCACACCTGTAGGAAATTAACATCTACTGATCCACATGCCCATAGGAAATTAACATCTACTGGTCCTCACACCTGTAGGAAATTAACATCGACTGGTCCTCACACCTGTAGGAAATTAACATCGACTGGTCCTACACCCGTAGGAAATTAACATCTACTGGTCCTCACACCTGTAGGAAATTAACATCGACTGGTCCTCACACCTGTAGGAAATTAACATCTACTGGTCCTCACACCCATAGGAAATTAACATCTACTGGTCCTCACACCCATAGGAAATTAACATCTACTGGTCCTCACACCTGTAGGAAATTAACATCTACTGATCCACATGCCCATAGGAAATTAACATCTACTGGTCCTCACACCTGTAGGAAATTAACATCTACTGGTCCACATGCCCATAGGAAATTAACATCTACTGGTCCTCACACCTGTAGGAAATTAACATCTACTGGTCCACATGCCCATAGGAAATTAACATCTACTGGTCCTCACACCTGTAGGAAATTAACATCGACTGGTCCTCACACCTGTAGGAAATTAACATCGACTGGTCCTCACACCTGTAGGAAATTAACATCTACTGGTCCACACGCTCATAGGAAATTAACATCTACTGGTCCTCATGGCCTTAGGAAATTAACATCTACTGGTCGACATGCCCATAGGAAATTAACATCTACTGGTCGACATGCCCATAGGAAATTAACATCTACTGGTCCTCACACCTGTAGGAAATTAACATCTACTGGCCCTCATGGCCATAGGAAATTAACATTTACCAGTACACAAGACCATAAGAAATTAACATCTACTGGTCCTCACACCCATCAGAAATTAACATCGACTGGTCCCCATTCATATAGGAAATTAACATCCACTGGTCCACAGGCCCATAGGAAATTAACATCTACTGGTCCTCACACCCGTAGGAAATTAACATCTACTGATCCACATGCCCATAGGAAATTAACATCTACTGGTCCTCACACCTGTAGGAAATTAACATCGACTGGTCCTCACACCTGTAGGAAATTAACATCGACTGGTCCTACACCCGTAGGAAATTAACATCTACTGGTCCTCACACCCTTAGGAAATTAACATCGACTGGTCCTCACACCTGTAGGAAATTAACATCTACTGGTCCTCACACCCATAGGAAATTAACATCTACTGGTCCTCACACCTGTAGGAAATTAACATCTACTGATCCACATGCCCATAGGAAATTAACATCTACTGGTCCTCACACCTGTAGGAAATTAACATCTACTGGTCCTCACACCTGTAGGAAATTAACATCTACTGGTCCTCACACCTGTAGGAAATTAACATCGACTGGTCCTCACACCTGTAGGAAATTAACATCGACTGGTCCTCACACCTGTAGGAAATTAACATCGACTGGTCCTCACACCTGTAGGAAATTAACATCTACTGGTCCACACGCTCATAGGAAATTAACATCTACTGGTCCTCATGGCCTTAGGAAATTAACATCGACTGGTCCTCACACCTGTAGGAAATTAACATCTACTGGTCCTCACACCCATAGGAAATTAACATCTACTGGTCGACATGCCCATAGGAAATTAACATCTACTGGTCCTCACACCTGTAGGAAATTAACATCTACTGGTCGACATGCCCATAGGAAATTAACATCTACTGGTCGACATGCCCATAGGAAATTAACATCTACTGGTCCTCACACCTGTAGGAAATTAACATCTACTGGCCCTCATGGCCATAGGAAATTAACATTTACTAGTACACAAGACCATAAGAAATTAACATCTACTGGTCCTCACACCCATAGGAAATTAACATCTACTGGTCCTCACACCTGTAGGAAATTAACATCTACTGATCCACATGCCCATAGGAAATTAACATCTACTGGTCCTCACACCTGTAGGAAATTAACATCTACTGGTCCTCACACCTGTAGGAAATTAACATCTACTGATCCACATGCCCATAGGAAATTAACATCTACTGGTCCTCACACCTGTAGGAAATTAACATCGACTGGTCCTCACACCTGTAGGAAATTAACATCGACTGGTCCTACACCCGTAGGAAATTAACATCTACTGGTCCTCACACCCTTAGGAAATTAACATCGACTGGTCCTCACACCTGTAGGAAATTAACATCTACTGGTCCTCACACCCATAGGAAATTAACATCTACTGGTCCTCACACCTGTAGGAAATTAACATCTACTGATCCACATGCCCATAGGAAATTAACATCTACTGGTCCTCACACCTGTAGGAAATTAACATCTACTGGTCCACATGCCCATAGGAAATTAACATCTACTGGTCCTCACACCTGTAGGAAATTAACATCTACTGGTCCACATGCCCATAGGAAATTAACATCTACTGGTCCTCACACCTGTAGGAAATTAACATCGACTGGTCCTCACACCTGTAGGAAATTAACATCTACTGGTCCTCACACCTGTAGGAAATTAACATCTACTGGTCCTCACACCTGTAGGAAATTAACATCGACTGGTCCTCACACCTGTAGGAAATTAACATCTACTGGTCCACACGCTCATAGGAAATTAACATCTACTGGTCCTCATGGCCTTAGGAAATTAACATCTACTGGTCGACATGCCCATAGGAAATTAACATCTACTGGTCGACATGCCCATAGGAAATTAACATCTACTGGTCCTCACACCTGTAGGAAATTAACATCTACTGGCCCTCATGGCCATAGGAAATTAACATTTACTCGTACACAAGACCATAAGAAATTAACATCCACTGGTCCACAGGCCCATAGGAAATTAACATCTACTGGTCCTCACACCCGTAGGAAATTAACATCTACTGATCCACATGCCCATAGGAAATTAACATCTACTGGTCCTCACACCTGTAGGAAATTAACATCGACTGGTCCTCACACCTGTAGGAAATTAACATCGACTGGTCCTACACCCGTAGGAAATTAACATCTACTGGTCCTCACACCCTTAGGAAATTAACATCGACTGGTCCTCACACCTGTAGGAAATTAACATCTACTGGTCCTCACACCCATAGGAAATTAACATCTACTGGTCCTCACACCTGTAGGAAATTAACATCTACTGGTCCACATGCCCATAGGAAATTAACATCTACTGGTCCTCACACCTGTAGGAAATTAACATCGACTGGTCCTCACACCTGTAGGAAATTAACATCGACTGGTCCTCACACCTGTAGGAAATTAACATCTACTGGTCCACACGCTCATAGGAAATTAACATCTACTGGTCCACACGCTCATAGGAAATTAACATCTAC
The DNA here is from genome assembly GCF_037043375.1 of Chiloscyllium plagiosum. NCBI lineage: Eukaryota > Metazoa > Chordata > Chondrichthyes > Orectolobiformes > Hemiscylliidae > Chiloscyllium > Chiloscyllium plagiosum. The sequence continues at coordinate 18,100,631 of NW_028270186.1, read as the reverse complement.
TGGTCCTCATGGCCTTAGGAAATTAACATCTACTGGTCGACATGCCCATAGGAAATTAACATCTACTGGTCCTCACACCTGTAGGAAATTAACATCTACTGGCCCTCATGGCCATAGGAAATTAACATTTACTAGTACACAAGACCATAAGAAATTAACATCTACTGGTCCTCACACCCATAGGAAATTAACATCTACTGGTCCTCACACCCATCAGAAATTAACATCGACTGGTCCCCATTCATATAGGAAATTAACATCCACTGGTCCACAGGCCCATAGGAAATTAACATCTACTGGTCCTCACACCCGTAGGAAATTAACATCTACTGATCCACATGCCCATAGGAAATTAACATCTACTGGTCCTCACACCTGTAGGAAATTAACATCTACTGGTCCACATGCCCATAGGAAATTAACATCTACTGGTCCTCACACCTGTAGGAAATTAACATCTACTGGTCCTCACACCCTTAGGAAATTAACATCGACTGGTCCTCACACCTGTAGGAAATTAACATCTACTGGTCCTCACACCCATAGGAAATTAACATCTACTGGTCCTCACACCTGTAGGAAATTAACATCTACTGATCCACATGCCCATAGGAAATTAACATCTACTGGTCCTCACACCTGTAGGAAATTAACATCGACTGGTCCTCACACCTGTAGGAAATTAACATCGACTGGTCCTACACCCGTAGGAAATTAACATCTACTGGTCCTCACACCCTTAGGAAATTAACATCGACTGGTCCTCACACCTGTAGGAAATTAACATCTACTGGTCCTCACACCCATAGGAAATTAACATCTACTGGTCCTCACACCCTTAGGAAATTAACATCGACTGGTCCTCACACCTGTAGGAAATTAACATCTACTGGTCCACATGCCCATAGGAAATTAACATCTACTGGTCCTCACACCTGTAGGAAATTAACATCTACTGATCCACATGCCCATAGGAAATTAACATCTACTGGTCCTCACACCTGTAGGAAATTAACATCTACTGGTCCTCACACCTGTAGGAAATTAACATCTACTGATCCACATGCCCATAGGAAATTAACATCTACTGGTCCTCACACCTGTAGGAAATTAACATCTACTGGTCCTCACACCTGTAGGAAATTAACATCGACTGGTCCTCACACCTGTAGGAAATTAACATCGACTGGTCCTACACCCGTAGGAAATTAACATCTACTGGTCCTCACACCCTTAGGAAATTAACATCGACTGGTCCTCACACCTGTAGGAAATTAACATCTACTGGTCCTCACACCCATAGGAAATTAACATCTACTGGTCCTCACACCTGTAGGAAATTAACATCTACTGATCCACATGCCCATAGGAAATTAACATCTACTGGTCCTCACACCTGTAGGAAATTAACATCTACTGGTCCACATGCCCATAGGAAATTAACATCTACTGGTCCTCACACCTGTAGGAAATTAACATCTACTGGTCCTCACACCTGTAGGAAATTAACATCTACTGGTCCTCACACCTGTAGGAAATTAACATCGACTGGTCCTCACACCTGTAGGAAATTAACATCGACTGGTCCTCACACCTGTAGGAAATTAACATCTACTGGTCCTCACACCCATAGGAAATTAACATCTACTGGTCCTCACACCTGTAGGAAATTAACATCTACTGATCCACATGCCCATAGGAAATTAACATCTACTGGTCCTCACACCTGTAGGAAATTAACATCTACTGGTCCACATGCCCATAGGAAATTAACATCTACTGGTCCTCACACCTGTAGGAAATTAACATCGACTGGTCCTCACACCTGTAGGAAATTAACATCTACTGGTCCTCACACCTGTAGAAAATTAACATCGACTGGTCCTCACACCTGTAGGAAATTAACATCTACTGGTCCACACGCTCATAGGAAATTAACATCTACTGGTCCTCATGGCCTTAGGAAATTAACATCTACTGGTCGACATGCCCATAGGAAATTAACATCTACTGGTCGACATGCCCATAGGAAATTAACATCTACTGGTCCTCACACCTGTAGGAAATTAACATCTACTGGCCCTCACACCTGTAGGAAATTAACATCTACTGGTCCACACGCTCATAGGAAATTAACATCTACTGGTCCTCATGGCCTTAGGAAATTAACATCTACTGGTCGACATGCCCATAGGAAATTAACATCTACTGGTCGACATGCCCATAGGAAATTAACATCTACTGGCCCTCATGGCCATAGGAAATTAACATTTACTAGTACACAAGACCATAAGAAATTAACATCCACTGGTCCACAGGCCCATAGGAAATTAACATCGACTGGTCCTCACACCTGTAGGAAATTAACATCGACTGGTCCTACACCCGTAGGAAATTAACATCTACTGGTCCTCACACCCTTAGGAAATTAACATCGACTGGTCCTCACACCTGTAGGAAATTAACATCTACTGGTCCTCACACCCATAGGAAATTAACATCTACTGGTCCTCACACCTGTAGGAAATTAACATCTACTGATCCACATGCCCATAGGAAATTAACATCTACTGGTCCTCACACCTGTAGGAAATTAACATCTACTGGTCCACATGCCCATAGGAAATTAACATCTACTGGTCCTCACACCTGTAGGAAATTAACATCTACTGGTCCACATGCCCATAGGAAATTAACATCTACTGGTCCTCACACCTGTAGGAAATTAACATCGACTGGTCCTCACACCTGTAGGAAATTAACATCGACTGGTCCTCACACCTGTAGGAAATTAACATCTACTGGTCCACACGCTCATAGGAAATTAACATCTACTGGTCCTCATGGCCTTAGGAAATTAACATCTACTGGTCGACATGCCCATAGGAAATTAACATCGACTGGTCCTCACACCTGTAGGAAATTAACATCGACTGGTCCTACACCCGTAGGAAATTAACATCTACTGGTCCTCACACCCTTAGGAAATTAACATCGACTGGTCCTCACACCTGTAGGAAATTAACATCTACTGGTCCTCACACCCATAGGAAATTAACATCTACTGGTCCTCACACCTGTAGGAAATTAACATCTACTGATCCACATGCCCATAGGAAATTAACATCTACTGGTCCTCACACCTGTAGGAAATTAACATCTACTGGTCCTCACACCCATAGGAAATTAACATCTACTGGTCGACATGCCCATAGGAAATTAACATCTACTGGTCCTCACACCTGTAGGAAATTAACATCTACTGGTCCACATGCCCATAGGAAATTAACATCTACTGGTCGACATGCCCATAGGAAATTAACATCTACTGGTCCTCACACCTGTAGGAAATTAACATCTACTGGCCCTCATGGCCATAGGAAATTAACATTTACTAGTACACAAGACCATAAGAAATTAACATCTACTGGTCCTCACACCCATAGGAAATTAACATCTACTGATAACATCGACTGGTCCCCATTCATATAGGAAATTAACATCCACTGGTCCACAGGCCCATAGGAAATTAACATCTAATGGTCCTCACACCCGTAGGAAATTAACATCTACTGGTCCTCACACCCTTAGGAAATTAACATCTACTGGTCCACGTGCCCGTAGGAAATTAACACCCACTGGTCCACAGGCCCATAGGAAATTAACATCTACTGGTACAGCACGAAACAGACCCTTCGGTCCAACTCATCCGTGCCAACCAAATATCCTAAACTGATCTAGTCCCATTTGCCAGCACCCGGCCCATATCCCTCCAAACCCTTCCTATTCATATACCCATCCAAATGCCTCTTAAATGTTGCAATTGTACCAGCCTCCACCACTTCCTCTGGCAGCTCATTCCACACACGTACCACCCTCTGCGTGAAAAAGTTGCCCCTTAGGTCTCTTTTCTATCTTTCCCCTCTCACTCTGAACCCTCCAGCTCTGGACTCCCCCACCCCAGGGGAAAAGACCTTGTCTATTTACTCTATCTATGCCCCCTCATGATTTTATAAACCTCTATAAGGTCACCCCCCAGCCTCCGACACTCCAGGGAACAATAGCCCCAGTCTGTTCAGCCTCTCCCTGTAGCTCAAACCCTCCAACATCCTTGTAAATTTTTTCTGAACCCTTTCAAGTTTCACAATATCCTTCCTGTAGCAGGGAGACCAGAAGTGCAAGCAATATTCCAACAGTGGCCTAACCAATGTCCTGTCCAGCCGCAACATGACCTCCCAACTCCTGTACTCAATACTCTGACCAATAAAGGAAAGCATACCAAACTATTCCAAACATCTTTGCAAGTCACTAGCGTTAACAGAAAGCACAAATTCTAATGGTCTAAATATAGTCATTCTTAGCTAGCTTTGAGAAGATTTGTAGCTCAACTTGAGGTTCTGGCTGTAGGTTTGCTCGCTGAGCTGGAAGGTTCATTTCCAGACGTTTCGTCACCCGACTAGGTCACATCTTCAGTGAGCCTCCGGGCGAAGCAATGCTGATAACTCCTGCTTTCTATTTATATGTTTGGGGGTCCTTGGGTTGGTGATGTCATTTCCTGTGGTGATGTCAGTTCCTGTTCTTTATCTCAGGGAGTGGTAGGTGAACACCATGATGCATGAACACCAACTGCCACAAAACGACATGACCCTCTCTCACTGGTATCCTCACATACGGATGAGGAAGGACACCACTTCGACTGGGACAACACATCCATCCCGGGACAAGCCAAACAGAGACAC
>NW_028270186.1:18005532-18092892 GCF_037043375.1 Chiloscyllium plagiosum | reverse complement strand
AGGAGGAGAGGATGTAAGCGTGCGCGCGACACAGAGGGAGAGCTGCGAGCGCGCGACACAGAGGGAGGGAGAGGCGATGGCGCGCGACACAGAGGGAGGAGAGCGAGTCGAGCGCGCGACACAGAGGAGGAGAGAGCGAGCGCGCGAGACACAGAGGGAGGGCAGGGAAGCGAGACGCGCGCGACACAGAGGGAGGGAGAGCGAAGCGCGCGTCGACACAGAGGGAGGGAGAGCGAGCAGCGCGACACAGAGGGAGGGAGAGCGAGCGCGAGCGACACAGAGGGAGGGAGAGTCGCGAGCGCGCGACACAGAGGGGAGGGAGAGCGAGCGCGCGACACAGAGGGAGGAGATGCTGAGCGCTGCGACACAGAGGGAGGAGGAGAGCGAGCGCGCGACACAGAGGGAGGGAGAGCGACGCGCGCGACACAGAGGAGGGAGAGCGAGCATGCGACACAGAGGAGAGCGAGCGCGCGACACAGAGGAGGGAGAGCGACGCGCGCGACACAGAGGGAGAGCGAGCGCGCGACACAGAGGGGAGGGAGAGCGAGCGCGCGACACAGAGGGAGGGAGGCGAGCGACACAGAGGGAGAGCGAGCGCGCGACACAGAGGGAGAGGAGCGCGACCAGAGAGGGACGCGCGACACAGAGGGAGGGAGGCGCGAGCGCGCGACACAGAGGGAGGGAGAGCGAGCGCGCGACACAGAGGGAGGGAGCGAGCGCGCGACACAGAGGGAGGAGTGCGACGCGACACAGAGGAGAGCCGCGACACAGAGGGAGAGCGAGCGCGCGACACAGAGGGAGGGAGGGCGAGCGCGCGACACAGAGGGAGGGAGGGCGAGCGCGCGACACAGAGGAGGGAGGCCGAGCGCGCGACACAGAGGGAGGAGGCGAGCGGCGCGACACAGAGGGAGGGAGGCGCCGGAGCGCGCGACACAGAGGGAGGGAGGGCGATGCGCGCGACACAGAGGGAGGGAGGCGAGCGCGCGACACAGAGGGAGGGAGGGCGAGCGCGCGACACAGAGGGGAGAGGGAGGCGAGCGCGCGACACAGAGGGAGGGAGGGCGAGCGCGCGACACAGAGGGAGGGAGGGCGAGCGCGCGACACAGAGGGAGGAGGGCGAGCGGCGACACAGAGGGAGGGAGGGCGAGCGCGCGACACAGAGGGAGGAGAGGCGAGCGCGCGACACAGAGGGAGGAGAGCGAGCGCGCGACACAGAGGGAGGGAGCGAGCGCGCGACCAGAGGGAGGGAGGCTAGCGCGCGACACAGAGGGAGGGAGCGAGCGCGCGACACAGAGGGAGAGGAGCGAGCGCGCGACACAGAGGGAGGAGAGCGAGCGCGCCACAGGAGGGAGAGCGAGCGCGCGACACAGAGGGAGGAGAGCGAGAGCGCGCGACACAGAGGGAAGGAGAGCGAGCGCGCGACACAGAGGGAGGGAGAGCGAGCGCGCGACACAGAGGGAGGGAGAGCGCGCGGACACAGGGGGAGCGACACAGAGGGAGGGAGAGCGAGCGCGCGACACAGAGGGAGGAGAGCGAGCGCGCGACACAGAGGGAGGAGAGCCGAGCGCGCGACACAGAGGGAGGAGAGCGAGCGCGCGACACAGAGGGAGAGCGAGCGCGCGACACAGAGGGAGGGAGAGCGATCGCGCGACACAGAGGAGAGAGCGAGCGCGCGACACAGAGGGAGGGAGAGCGATGCGCGCGACACAGAGGGAGGAGAGCGAGCGCGCGACACAGAGGGAGGGAGAGCGAGCGCGCGACACAGGGGAGAGAGCGAGCGCGCGACACAGAGGAGGAGAGCGAGCGCGCCACAGAGGGGAGAGCGAGCGCGCGACACAGGGGGAGAGCGAGCGCGCGCGACACAGGGGGAGAGCGATGCGCGCGACACAGGGGGGAGAGCGAGCGCGCGACACAGGGGGAGAGCGAGCGCGCGACACAGGGGGAGAGCGATGCGCGCGACACAGGGGGAGAGCGACGCGCGACACAGGGGAGAGCGAGCGCGCGACACAGGGGGAGAGCGATGCGCGCGACACAGGGGAGAGCGAGCGCGCGACACAGGGGGAGAAGCGAGCGCGCGACACAGGGGAGAGCGAGCGCGCGACACAGGGGGAGAGCGAGCGCGCGACACAGGGGGAGAGCGAGAGCGCGCGACACAGGGGGAGAGCGAGCGCGCGACACAGGGGTGAGAGCAGCGCGCGACACAGGGGGAGAGCGAGCGCGCGACACAGGGGGAGAGCGAGCGCGCGACTACAGGGGAGAGCGAGCGCGCGACACAGGGGGAGAGCGAGCGCGCGACACAGGGGGAGAGCGAGCGCGCGACACAGGGGACAGCGAGCGCGGCGACACAGGGGGAGAGCGAGCGCGCGACACAGGGGGAGAGCGAGCGCGCGACACAGGGGGAGAGCGAGCGCGCGACACAGGGGAGAGCGAGCGCCGACCAGGGGAGAGCGAGCGCGACACAGGGGGAGAGCAGCGCGAGACAGCAGGGGAGAGCGAGGCGCGCGACACAGGGGGAGAGAGCGAGCGCGCGACACAGGGGAGAGCGAGCGCGCGACACAGGGGGGAGAGCGAGCTGCGCGACACAGGGGGAGAGCGAGCGCGCGACACAGGGGGAGAGCGAGCGCGCGACACAGGGGAGAGCGAGCGCGCGACACAGGGGAAGCGAGCGCGCGACACAGGGAGAGCGAGCGCGCGACACAGGGGAGAGAGCGAGCGCGCGACACAGGGGAGAGCGAGCGCGCGACACAGGGGGAGAGCGAGCGCGCGACACAGGGGGAGAGCGAGCGCGCGACACAGGGGGAGAGCGAGCGCGCGACACAGGGGAGAGCGAGCGCGCGACACAGGGTGAGAGCGAGCGCGCGACACAGGGGGAGAGCGAGCGAGCGCGCGACACAGGGGGAGAGCGAGCGCGCGACACAGGGGGAGAGCGAGCGCGCGCGACACAGGGGAGCGAGCGAGCGACACAGAGGGAGAGCGAGCGCGCGACACAGGGGGAGAGCGATGCGCGCGACACAGGGGGAGAGCGAGCGCGCGACACAGGGGGAGAGCGAGCGCGCGACACAGGGAGAGAGCGAGCGCGCGACACAGGGGAGAGCGAGCGCGCGACAGGGGAGAGCGAGCGCGCGACACAGGGGAGAGCGAGCGCGCGACACAGAGGGGAGAGCGAGCGCGCGACACAGAGGGAGAGCGAGCGCCGCGACACAGGGGGAGAAGCGATGCGCGCGACACAGGGGGAGAGCGAGCGCGCGACACGGGAGAGCGATGCGCGCGACACAGGGGAGAGCTGAGCGTGCGCGCGACACAGGGTGAGAGCGAGCGCGCGACACAGGGGAGAGCGAGCGCGCGACACAGGGGAGAGCGAGCGCGCGACACAGGGGAAGAGCGAGCGCGCGACACAGGGGGAGAGCGAGCGCGCGACACAGGGGAGAGAGCGACGCGCGCGACACAGGGGGAGAGCGAGCGCGCGACACAGGGGAGAGCGAGCGCGCGACACAGGGGGAGAGCGAGCGCGCGACACAGGGGGAGAGCGAGCGCGCGACACAGGGGGAGAGCGAGCGCGCGACACAGGGGAGAGCGAGCGCGCGACACAGGGGAGAGCGAGCGCGCGACACAGGGGAGAGCGAGCGCGCGACACAGAGGGAGAGCGAGCGCGCGACACAGAGGGAGAGCGAGCGCGCGACACAGAGGGAGAGGCGAGCGCGCGACACAGAGGGAGAGCGAGCGCGACCAGAGGGAGAGCGAGCGCGCGACACAGAGGAGAGCGAAGCGCGCGACACAGAGGGAGAGCGAGCGCGCGACACAGAGGGAGAGCGAGCCGCGACACAGAGGGAGAGCGAGCGCGCGACACAGAGGAGACGAGCCGCGACACAGAGGGAGAGCGAGCGCGCGACACAGAGGGAGAGCGAGCGCGCGACACAGAGGAGAGTCGAGCGCGCGACACAGAGGGAGAGCGAGCGCGCGACACAGAGGAGAGCGAGCGCGCGACACAGAGGGAGAGCGAGCGCGCGACACAGAGGAGAGCGAGCGCGCGACACAGAGGGAGAGCGAGCGCTGCGACACAGAGGGAGAGCGAGCGCGCGACACAGAGGGAGAGCGAGGCGCGCGACACAGAGGGAGAGCGAGACGCGCGACACAGAGGAGAGCGAGCGCGCGACACAGAGGGAGAGCGATGCGCGCGCGACACAGAGGGAGAGCGAGCGCGGCGACACAGAGGGAGAGCGAGCGCGCGACACAGAGGGAGAGCGAGCGCGCGACACAGAGGGAGAGCGAGCGCGCGACACAGAGGGAGAGCGAGCGCGCGACACAGAGGGAGAGCGAGCGCGCGACACAGAGGGAGAGCGAGCGCGCGACACAGAGGGAGAGCGAGCGCTGCGACACAGAGGGAGAGCGAGCGCGCGACACAGAGGAGAGCGAGCGCGCGACACAGAGGGAGAGCTAGAGCGCGCGACACAGAGGGAGAGCGAGCGCGCGACACAGAGGGAGAGCGAGCGCGCGACACAGAGGGAGAGCGATGCGCGCGACACAGAGGGAGAGAGCGAGCGCGCGACACAGAGGAGAGCGAGCGCGCGACACAGAGGGACGAGCGAGCGCGCGACACAGAGGGACGAGCGAGCGCGCGACACAGAGGGAGAGCGAGCGCGCGACACAGAGGAGAGCGAGCGCGCGACACAGAGGGAGAGCGAGCGCGCGACACAGAGGGAGAGCGAGCGCGCGACACAGAGGGAGAGCGAGCGCGCGACACAGAGGGAGAGCGAGCGCGCGACACAGAGGGAGAGCGAGCGCGCGACACAGAGGAGAGCGAGCGCGCGACACAGAGGGAGAGCGAGCGCGCGACACAGAGGGAGAGCGAGCGCGCGACACAGAGGGAGAGCGAGCGCGCGACACAGAGGGAGAGCGAGCGCGCGACACAGAGGGAGAGCGATGCGCGCGACACAGAGGGAGAGCGAGCGCGCGACACAGAGGAGAGCGAGCGCGCGACACAGAGGGAGAGCGAGCGCGCGACACAGAGGGAGAGAGCGAGCGCGCGACCACAGAGGGAGAGCGAGCGCGCGACACAGAGGGAGAGCGAGCGCGCGACACAGAGGGAGAGCGAGCAGCGCGACCACAGAGGGAGAGCGAGCGCGCGACACAGAGGGAGAGCGAGCGCGCGACACAGAGGAGGAGCGAGCGCGCGACACAGAGGGAGCGAGCGAAGCGCGCGACACAGAGGGAGAGCGAGCGCGCGACACAGAGGGGAGAGCGAGCGCGCGACACAGAGGGAGAGCGAGCGCGCGACACAGAGGAGAGCGAGCGCGCGACACAGAGGGAGAGCGAGCGCGCGACACAGAGGAGAGCGAGCGCGCGACACAGAGGGAGAGCGAGCGCGCGACACAGAGGGAGAGCGAGCGCGCGACACAGAGGAGAGCGAGCGCGCGACACAGAGGGAGAGCGAGCGCGCGACACAGAGGGAGAGCGATGCGCGCGACACAGAGGGAGAGAGAGCGCGACACAGAGGGAGAGAGAGCGTGACACAGAGGGAGAGAGAGCGCGCGACACAGAGGGAGAGCGAGCGCGACACAGAGGGAGGCGAGCGCGACACAGACAAAGGTCAGGGAAGTGTAAAAGAGAATGGGATGGGAGGGGGCATACTAGCAGGTGACTTTTTACCCAACTGGAGCGCAGCATCAGCATGCATCAGTGCAGAGGGATCTGGGGGTCCGAGTGGACAAATCAGAGGACAGCTAATAAGGAACGGAATTTTGCCCTTTCTTGTGAAAGGACGGTTGAAATCCCTTACCGGTGCACTTGGGGAGTTGCTGTGACTCGGTACTTGACCACTGACGAGCCCGCTTTCTCACACGAAATCCTCCTGTGTGGCGTGACCGTGGCGAGACCTTCTTCAAACCCGTCCGTCTCTTCATCTCCAGTGTCATGCTCGTCTCCTGGCAGAGAACCCAAGTTAGTCAGTCGCTCGGTCAGAACGCGAGGGCAAAGGGGCACCAGGAATAGCTGGACACATATGAAGGGGCGAGGGTGGGGCGCAGGTTCATAGTTCCTCAAGGCAGGAAGAGTGGGGGGAAAAAAAAGCACGTCTCTGGCAAAGCTTGAGAGAATGACTGGTCCAGCCGGAAACTGGCAGAGACTGCACGGGTTCCACAGAGGGGAAGGAGCAGATAACTTCTGGAAAACGCAAGGGGCAACGGAGGAATTGACAGAAATGAGCAATCGGCCAATCACACCGGTGAAACAACTGGGGCCGAAGGCAGGCAATGAAAGCAAGATGGCGGACGGGCTCGGTTCTAAAGCCTTCCAAGTTTCCGTAGGTTCTCACACAGCGGACTGGAGAGGGGCAAACGTCATCCCATGACTCTGAAAGATACAACGTGGGGGAGGGGGCAGAACTGAGCCCTTCGGATCTGCCAGCCTGCTTCGCCATTCTGGAATCGAACTCCACATTCCCAACCATCCTGGCAGTAGCCCTACCTGACAAGATTCACCCAAGGCCAAATGCCCTACTCTTACGTTGGTTTGTATTTCTCTGCGCAGGACTGGCTCCGGAAGGTGCAGGAGAAAGGCCGCAGAAGGGATTCATGGGAAAGGGATGAGCAGCTCCAGTACCATGGTTAAACTGGAGAGCCAGGGAAGGACTTGAAGCAGACAACATTGGGACAGGAGATTTGATAGAGGTGTTCAAGATCATAAAGGCGTCTGGAGATAGCAGTTAGGTCCCAACATGAGCGGCAAGGTGGCTCAGTGGTCAGCACTGCTGCCTCACGGCGCCAGGGTCCCAGGTTCAATTCCAGCCTCGGGCGACGCTAAATAACCCCATCGTGCTCACCCTGACCTACACACCCCAGGGCACTATGGGTAATTTAGCACAGCCAATCCACCCTAACCTGCACATCCCTGGGCACTATGGGTAATTTAGCATGGCCAATCCACCCTAACCTGCACATCCCTGGGCACTATGGGTAATTTACCACAGCCAATTCACCCTAACCTGCACATCCCCGAGCACTATGGGTAATTTAGCATGGCCAATCCACCCTAACCTGCACATCCTGAGCACTATGGGTAATTTAGCATGGCCAATCCACCCTAACCTGCACATCCCTGAGCACTATGGGTAATTTAGCATGGCCAATCCACCCTAACCTGCACATCCCTGAGCACTATGGGTAATTTAGCATGGCCAATCCACCCTAACCTGCACATCCCTGAGCACTATGGGTAATTTAGCACGGCCAATCCACCCTAACTTGCACATCCCTGAGCACTATGGGTAATTTAGCATGGCCAATCATGGAATGATGTAGGTTAGATGGGCTTCAGATTGGTTCCACAGGTCTGCGCAACATCGAGGGGCTGAAGGGCTTGTACTGCGCTGGAATGTTCTATGTAAAACTGCACTTGTTGCATGCTCAGGCAAACTCAAGGCTGGCGCTGGATACAACTTAACAGGAGATTTGTGAGCGTTGTCGGAGGCGAACAAGCATAGGATTACCCGTTTGTTCGGAAAGAGACAGGCCCATCGCAAGGCCTGCACAAAGGGCCCCGATGACTCTGTTTGCAAGAACGCATTCGTCAGCTTGAGCATCTGGAGAGTATCAGCTGAAACAGTCGCTTCCCTCACACGCTGCGGCCAATTCCTTTACCAACTGACACAACCAGACTCTCTGGCCCCACTGTTTATCTTAAACGCAGGTCAGCACACTCTTTCACAAGACGGGAGGAGCAAATGACCAACGGCAGATTGAATCCATCTGTGAGCCGCACAGACCAAAATTCCCTGGAGGTCATCTGCAACAGAGCTCCCCTCCTCCCACACCGCAGGGAGTTTACACACACTCACTGGGACGTCACTGCTGGCCCACAGTCACCAAGTAACTGGGGCAAAAGCTGACCGAAGGCAGTTGGTCGCTGCCCAAGATTTGCTGGCATTTCTATGACACCGAAGAGGCCGACTGACCTCTCCAGTATGTGCTGGCCAATCTCATTTCCCAGCATTCAGCCCTGAATGCCCCGACATTTCCAGTGCTCACCTACCCGGTTGGAAACGTGAGCCACCTCACTCCTTTCGGAGCTGCGGTCTGATTTGCAGTCAAATCGGGGTCTGACAACAGCACAGCCGATTGTATCTGAAGCCCAGGAAGCCAGAGCAAGCAACCTCCTGAACAATTTATTCAATATTTGAGAAAGAGACGGCGGGGGAGAGAGAGAGAGAGAGAAAAAGAGAGAGAGCGAGCACGCGGGAGGAGAGAGAGCGCAAGGGGGGGGGGGGCACCCGGGGGGAGAGCGAGCGAGAGCGCGCACGGGGGGGGGGGGGAAGAGCGAGCGAGAGCGCGCACGGGGGGGGGGAGAGGGGGAGAGCGAGCGAGAGCGCTCACGGGGAGGGGAGGGGGGGGGGGGGGGGGAGAGCGAGCATGGAGGGGGGGGGAGAGCGAGCGAGAGAGCGCGCACGGGGGGGGGGGGGGAGAGCGAGCAAGAGCGAGCACGGGGGGGGGGGAGCGAGCAAGAGCGCGCACAGGGGGGGGGGGGGGGGGAGAGCGGGCGAGAGAGCGCGCGGGGGGAGAGCAAGAGAGAGAGAGTGAGCGCGTGCACGAGAGAGAGAGTGCGAACGCAAGAGAGAGATACGCCAGATACAAAAGATTCACATACCCAAAGTGCATTTGTCAGCTTCTCCATCCGTAGCCCTACAGGTTACAGCCCCTGAAGAGTAAATCAAAGTGTTGCTTCAATATGAGGAAGCTTTGTACAGTTTCAACAGAGTCTGGGCCCCTACCACCCAATAACGTTCCCTGTAGCCCGTCTCGCTAACCCTTCTTATCTACAGCCCCCTGGGCTACTTGTCCTTCAACTAATAGCAGGACATCCTTCTCTGTCCACGCACCCTCAGGAATTTCAGGCACCCAATTAGTCCTTTCCACTCAGCCACCCGGCTCCAAAGAAATTCCCAAGCTGGTCCACTCTCTCCCAACAACTACATTTTTCTTTTAAAAAAATCATTCATGGGATATGGAAAGTGAATCAATCCACTCCCGAAAAAATAGCGTTAAAGAGAATCCAAAGGGTTTTTATAAATACATTAAGGACAAAAAGGGTAACGAGGGACAGAATAGGGCCCCTCAAAGATCAGCAAGGCGGCCTTTGTGTGGAGCTGCAGGAGATGGGGGGAGGTGCAATACGAGTATTTTGCATCAGTATTTACTGGGGAAAGGACTGATTAGGGATAGTCAACATGGCCTTGTGCGTGGGAAATCATGTCTCACAAACTTGATTGAGTTTTTGAAGAAGTAACAAAGAGGGTTGATGGGGGCAGAGCGGTAGATATGATCTATATGGACTTCAGTAAGGCATTCGACAAGGTTCCCCATGGGAGATTGATTAGCAAGGTTAGATCTCATGGAATACAGGGAGAACTCGCCATTTGGATACAGAACTGGCTCAAAGGTAGAAGGCAGAGGGTGGTGGTGGTGGGTTGTTTTTCAGACTGGAGGCCTGTGACCAGTGGAGTGCCACAAGGATCAGTGCTGGGCCCTCTACTTTTTGTCATTTACATAAATGATTTGAATGTGAACATAAGAGGTACAGTTAGTAAGTTTGCAGATGACACCAAAATCTGAGGTGTAGTGGGCAGCGAAGAGGGTTACCTCAGATTACAACAGGATCTGGACCAGATGGGTCAATGGGCTGAGGAGTGGCAGATGGAGTTTAATTCAGATAAATGCAAGGTGCTGCATTTTGGGAAAGCAAATCTGAGCAGGACTTATACACTTAATGGTAAGGTCCTGGGGAGTGTTGCTGAACAAAGAGACCTTGGAGTGCAGGTTCATAGCTCCTTGAAAGTGGAGTCGCAGGTAGATAGGATAGTGAAGGCAGCGTTTGGTATGCTTTCCTTTATTGGTCAGAGTATTGAGTACAGGAGTTGGGAGGTCATGTTGCGGCTGTTACAGGACATTGGTTAGGCCACTGTTGGAATATTGTGTGGAATTCTGGTCTCCTTCCTATCGGAAAGATGTTGTGAAACTTGAAAGGGTTCAGAAAAGATTTACAAGGATGTTGCCAGGGTTGGAGGGTTTGAGCTACAGGGAGAGGCTGAACAGGCTGGGCTGTTTTCCCTGGAGCGTCGGAGGCTGAGGGGTGACCTTATAGAGGTTTATAAAATCACGAGGGGGCATGGATAGGGTAAATAGACAAGGTCTTTTCCTTGGGGTGGGGTAGTCCAGAACTAGAGGGCGAGAGGGGAAAGATATAAAAGAGACCTAAGGGGCAACGTTTTCACGCAGAGGGTGGTACGTGTATGGAATGAGCTGCCAGAGGAAGTGGTGGAGGCTGGTACAACTGCAACATTTAAGCGGCATTTGGATGGGTATCTGAATAGGAAGGGTTTGGGAGGGATATGGGCCGGGTGCTGGCAGGTGGGACTAGATTGGGTTGGGATATCTGGGTCGGCATGGACGGGTTGGACTGAAGAGTCTGTTTCCATGCTGTACATCTCCATGACTATGACTCCACGTGGGTGTTGCTGGCTGGATACAGCATTTACTGTCCACGCTCCCCCCAATTGCCCCCTTGAGAGGGTGGGGGAGAGCTGCCATCTTGAACTGCTGCAGTCCCGTGTGGTGTAGGGACCCTCCTCACACAGCACCCTCAGGGAGGGAGTCCCGGGATTCTGACCCAGCGACACTGAAGGAACGGCCGATATATTTCCGAGTCGCGGACGGTGAGGGGCTCGGAGGGGAACTTGCAGGGGGGGTGGTGTTCCCATGTACCTGCTGCCCCTTGTCCTTCCCGATGGAAGTGGCCGTGGGGTTTGGAAGGTGCTGTCTGAGGAGCCTGGGGGAGTTGCTGCAGTGCGTCTTGTAGATGGTACCCACTGCTGTTACTGAGCGTCGGGGGGGTGGAGGGAGTAGGGGTTTGTGGGGGTGGGGACAATCGAGCGGGGCTGCTTTGTCCCTGGATGGTGTCGAGCTTCTCGAGTGTTGTCGGATCTGCCTCCCATCCAGGGCAAGTGGGGATTATTCCATCACACACTCCATACTTGTGTGCCTTGTTGATGGTGGGAACAGGCTTTTGGGGGGGGGGGGGGGTGAAGTGGGGAAGAGAGTCAGGGCGTGAGTTACTCGCTGCAGAATTCCTACCATCTGACCTGCTCCTGCAGCTGCTGTGTTTATGTGGTGAGTCCGGTGGAGTGTCTGGTCAGTGGTAACTCCCAGAATGTTGGTCGTTTGGGAGGGGGGGATTCAGTGATGGTAACACCATCAAGGGGCTGTGGTTAGATGGTCTCTCATCGGTGACGATCATAGCCTGGCGTTTGGGTGGCACGAATATTACTTGCCACTTGTCAGCCCAAGCCTGGACATTCGAGACAAGGAAAAGCCTGCAGTTGTTGGAGTCCGAGGTGGACAGGCAGGAGGCTGGAAGGACCACAGCAAGCAAAGCAGCATCAGGAGGTGGAGACGTCAACGTTTCAGGACGAGCATTGGATATCGCCCAGATCTGGTTGTTTTTGAACACGGACTGCTTCCGTACCTGAGGAGTCGCGAATGGTGCTGAACACTGTGCAATCATTGACGGACATCCCCACGCCTGACCTTGTGACTGAGGGAAGGCCATTGAGGAAGATGGTTGGGCCTATGACCCTACCCTGAGGGACTCCAGCAGAGACGTCCTGGAGGTGAAACGACTGACCTCCAACAACCAACTCGCTGTGTGCCAGGTAGGACTCCAACCAGCGGGGAGCTTGCCCCCTGGTGCCCACTGATTCCAGTTTTGCCAGGGCTGTTTGATGCCACACTCGGTCGAACGCAGCCGTGATGTCAAGGGCCGCCACCTCTCCCCTCCCCTCTGGAATTCGGCCCCTTTTGTCCGTGTTGGAACCAAGGCTGTAATGAGGTCAGGAGCTGAGTGACCCTGGCGAAACCCAAACTGGGGGGGGGGGGGCGGTCACTGAGCAGGTTATTGCTGAGCGAGTGCTGCTCGATAGCCCGGTTGGTGATCCCTCGCTTTACTGATGACTGAGAGGAGACCGATGGGGTGGTAACTAACTGGCCAGGTTGGATTTGGTCTGCTCGCTGTGCAGTCTGCTCTGTCCCCCCCCCCGGCCGATGTGGCTTTATTTCCAACTACGCCGTCCACTTAGCTGCCAAGGGAAATGCCTAACCCTTCAAGTTGGCTCAGGTGGTCTCTCCCTTGTCCTCAGAAGCTGCAACCATCTCCGACACCCCCTACCCCCCCCCCCCCCCAAAACGGTTTCGGGCACGCCCGTGACGCAGCGGTAATGCTTGAAAAGAGAGGCGCCCCACTGTTGCCGGTCACTCTGACGGCCCGTAGCGCGGGCTCAGGGCTGCGGAGTTACCTGCAGAGGCCGACAGAGCGTTCGCGTTCCTCATGATGGCTTCCACCAGCGCAGACCGCAACTCTTCGACGGGCTGAAAGACAAGGCGGGCAGGGGTCAGCTTTCAGAAGGATGGCCAGTTTTAACAACTCTTCAGAAAAAAAATACATGGTGGGGGCGGGGCAGGGCGGGGGGAACCCTGGATCAGCAACAGCTGCAAACTGCTGCCCTGAAGTCTCGCTCCTTCGGTGCAACGGGTCAGTGAAAGCATGTGTCCCAGCCTCCACTCTCGGCAATGGGCCCTCCCCCACACAATGAAAAATTGGCCTTTTCTTCTGGCCCACTGATTCACACGCAGGTTAAGTGAACCACCCCGCTGCGGTTCAGTGCATCTTGCGACTGGAGAAGTGGCCGTGTTTACCCAGCCGACTTCCCACGTCGCTGCCTCGGGCTCTTCGTGGGAAGAGGTGCGGGCAGACCGATGACTAACCCTCTCCACCCCCACAGGCTTGCTGCCTTCAGGCACGTCCGCCACACACACCGCAGAACTCGAGGGTGAACCCGGGGGCAAGGTGCCGCAGAGGCAGGGGCCCGCTGGCTGTGTTGTGCTCACTCTGCTTTCGGAGGCACGAAGCCCCAGACATTTCTAAAGGGCCTCTGTAGAGTCTTTCAGCACTGACCTCCGCCCCACTGTGCACAGCCTGCTCATACAGTGCGATGACAGCTTCCAGCGGACCGGTCCTTTCCAGCAAGTGGGCCCGACAGATCCAGAACTTGGCGAACCTCTCCCCTTCCGGGACAGCCAGCAGCGCTGCGGCCACTTGCTCAGGAGGGGAGCCCTGTGTGCGCAAACAAAGCCAGACGGTGAAAGCTGCCCACTCCCCCCCCCCCCCCCCCCACACACCCCATCCGACAGGCCGTCTCCCCTACGCCGTGAGAGACCAGCGCCCTCACAGCCTGCCGCAGACCCAGTCGGTCAACCGTGTCCTCGAGGACGCCATCAGCTCGGTCAGTACCAGTGCTTCCAATGCCCAGCGTGTGCCTCCCCCGCCCCCCCACCTCCAGAGCCTTGGCATTGAGAGTGCCCCACCTAAATCCTCCTTTGACGTGATCAGGGTTTCTACTCAATCGATAGCCGCCCCACCCCCCCCCCCCCCCCCCAACCACTTTTCCGGAACATTGATCTCCAAAAGCGCAGCGTTACACACTTTCCTGGATTAAACTCTGGGTGCTATTTTGCCGCCCATATCTGCAGCTGGTCTATATCCTGCTTGACAACCTTCTACACCCCCCCCACAACTCCACCGATCTCGGTACTGTCTGTACACTTACTAACCCACCCATCTATATATACCATAAACAGTAGAGATCCCAGGACGGATCCCTGCGCAACACCACTAGTCAGGCACCTCCAGTCTGAAAGACACCCTTCCACCAGTACCCTCTGTCTTCTCTGGGCCAGCCAATAGCGAATCCACACACATTAATCCATCTCAATCACGTCCCCTCTCCATCTCCTTTGCTCTAGTGAAAACTGCCTCAGTCTGATCCCTCTTCACGAACTGAAACTCTCCAGCCCCCACCATGAGGCACCATCCTGGTAAATCTCCCTCCTATAACGTGGATGCCAGAACTGCCCGCAATACTCTCTCTGTGTGGCCTCACCCACCTGTGTAGAGTATCCAGCCAAACCCTCACTGTTCATAAACTCGACGCCTCGGTTAATGAAGGCAAGTATCCCATAATCCTGCTGAACCACTTTATTCCCCCCGCTGTCCCACTACGTTAAGGGACTGGTGTACATGTACACCACGCTCCTCTGACTCGGAGTGCTTCCCAGGGTCCTGGTGTCGGTTACCGCTTTGTCATGTTTGCCCCGGCCAAGCGACATTCCCACTGGTTCATATCGATTCAGCCCATCTACATTCTCCTGGAATCGAAGGCTATCCTCCTCATTGTTTACCACCCCCACCACTCCTGGCCCTCTCTGCAAACTCGCCGATCGACCGTCCAACGGTCAAGTCTACACAAACCACAGATGACAAGGGGGCCCCCACACTGAGCCCTGGGAGGGGGGGGGGGGGGGGGGGTGTAGGATGTTATACACCCTCCTCTCAGCCAAACCAGGGTGGGGAGGGGGGGGGTCTCACATGGTGGGGATCTGAACCGGCGTCTACAAGCCCAAGGGAGATCACCCAGTGATCCAGCAGGCGGCCCACCGTGAGGGAGACAAAGAGATAATGCCCCCCGGCCCCCACCAAACCCGGTGAAACAGCTGCATCCTCTCGGGTGCAGCAACAGCAGGCTGGCCAGGATGCTTTCCATTTCTCACACACACCACCCCCACCCCCCCAAACCCCTCGCATGGCTCTCGATCCTTCCACCATCGGGGGGGGGGGGGGTGGATTGGGTGGGGGAAGCTGCCATCTTATCTGCTGCCCAGAGCCCGTTTTGGAATACCGCCCCTTACTGGCTTCCCCTGTCAACCCCTCCAATTGACTCATGCAGCACAAAACATCGGTGTGGTCCGGACACAAACCTCATCTTCCACCTCGGCACCGTCCAACCCCAGGGCATCAATGTGGACTTCACCAGCTTCCTCATTTCCCCTTCCCCCCACCTCACCCCAGTTCCAACCTTCCAGCTCAGCATCGTCCCCATGAGCTGTCCTACCCGCCCCACCCTCCCCTCTGACCTCTCACCTCCATCCCCACCCCCACCCACCCATTGTACTCTATGCTACTTTCTCCCCCATTTCTCTCTCCATCCTGCAGGCTCTCTGCCTGTATTCCTGACGAAGGGCTGCTGCCTGAACCGTTGATTTCCCTGCCCCTCGGATGCTGCCTGAGCTGCTGTGCTTTTGCAGCCCCACTCTGATCTCGACAGTGGACACAAACCCCGCGGTGTGCCTCGATTGCAGGAGCCCGGCGACTCGGTGCGACCTTTCCGTCAGTTGGGCCATACTCGGGTCGCTAGCCCCGTACCTTCTGCAGTAACTGCAGGCAGCCGTCCAGTGCGTGATCCACCCGGGCCTTGAGGCTCCGCTGCTCGTCCTGCTCCTCCTCCTCAATCGCCTCCCAGAAGGACAGCTCCAAATTCTTCTTGACGGACTGGGCCGATCTGGTGAATGGGGTGGGCATGGCCGGTCGTTTGTAGGTCCTCCCTTTGGACGCCAACCACTCGTCCAGGAGTCTCCTGAGAAAGGAGACCAGGAGGAGGAGACGTCAGTGAAAACAGACACGGGGGCGAGCCTCCGAAACAGGGACCCGTGCACATGACCCCTCCCCGCAGACAGACAGAGACAAGCCCAGTTATTGCTTCAGGTCAGCGGCCTTACAGCAGGGAGGGCCAGGACGGTGAGGGGCTCGGAGGGGAACTTGCAGGGGGGTGGTGTTCCCATGTACCTGCTGCCCCTTGTCCTTCCCGATGGCCGTGGGGTTTGGAAGGTGCTGTCTGAGGAGCCTGGGGGAGTTGCTGCAGTGCGTCTTGTAGATGGTACCCACTGCTGTTACTGAGCGGTGGGGGGTGGGGGGGTTTGTGGGGGTGGGGACAATCGAGCGGGGGCTGCTTTGTCCCTGGATGATATCAAGCTTGAGTGTTATTGGAGTTGTCCCCCCCGCCCCCCCCAACCCCCACCATCCAGGGCAAGTGGGGAGTATTCCCTCACACACCCTCCTGACTTGTCGATGGCTTATCTTTTGAAAATACTGGAAATGAAATGAGTGTGTAAAAATGCAGAAACAAGTTTTGAAACCATGCAGGGTATGGTGGAGATAAATCCACGGGGCTCCATCGCTGCCCCCAGAATCAAACTTTGTTCGGTTCTGTATGTTCCTGAAGAAGGGCCTGTGCCCGAAACGTCGAATCTCCTGTTCCCTGGATGCTGCCTGACCTGCTGTGCTGTTCCAGCAATCAAGTTTCAACTTGATCTCCAGCATCTGCAGACCTCACTTTCTCCTCTGTATGTTGTTTGTCAACAAGACAGCGGATGCCAGGAAGACGGACGAACGTGAAGAGATTGTATCTCTGCATGCAGCAGCCTGATTCCATCTGGTGGGGGTGGGTTACAATGGTTTAAACTTTTGCCTCTCACAACACATTTGTGAGAACTTGTAAGAACTTGCCAGAACCAGGAGCTGAAACAGCACAAGTTATTTGGCTGAAAGGCAGAGAGGTAAACACATAACAGGAAAGCAGGTTGGAAGATTGCGCCGTCTAGCGAGACCGAGAGGGGGCGAGCGCGCGAGAGAGACGGGCTACGGAGAGCGCGCGAGAGAGACGGGCTACGGAGAGCGCGCGAGAGAGACGGGCTACGGAGAGCGCGCGAGAGAGACGGGCTACGGAGAGCGCGCGAGAGAGACGGGCTACGGAGAGCGCGCGAGAGAGACGGGCTACGGAGAGCGCGCGAGAGAGACGGGCTACGGAGAGCGCGCGAGAGAGACGGGCTACGGAGAGCGCGCGAGAGAGACGGGCTACGGAGAGCGCGCGAGAGAGACGGGCTACGGAGAGCGCGCGAGAGAGACGGGCTACGGAGAGCGCGAGAGAGAGACGGGCTACGGAGAGCGCGAGAGAGAGACGGGCTACGGAGAGCGCGAGAGAGAGACGGGCTACGGAGAGCGCGAGAGAGAGACGGGCTACGGAGAGCGCGAGAGAGAGACGGGCTACGGAGAGCGCGAGAGAGAGACGGGCTACGGAGAGCGCGAGAGAGAGACGGGCTACGGAGAGCGCGAGAGAGAGACGGGCTACGGAGAGCGCGAGAGAGAGACGGGCTACGGAGAGCGCGAGAGAGACAGAGCGCGAGACAAAGAATGCCAATAAAAGTGAGGGAGGTTTGAGGATAAGTGATCCAGAGGGGGTGGTGGTAGGTTGTAGGCTCCTTGCCCGTGAACCGACCATGTCTTTTGCGCATCACCAAATCCCAATAGCCTGTCAATCTTCTCCCTTTCAGATGGAGGAACAGCCTCTCCCTTTGTGACTGTATCCAGCTCACGCATGCTTTTGAAAATCTCGATCTAACCTCTTCTTCTCTCCAATGAAACCAGTCCCAACATTTGTAACTGACACGTTCCCGTTTATCAAACTGTCCGTATAAATGGCTCTCTTCCCCCCCCCCCCCACAATGCGTTCACTCTCCTGCTGTAATGTGGCACCCCCAACTGGACACAATCCTTCAGCTGAAGTCCCTCCAGCTCCCTGCTCTTGGGCTCCGTGCCCCGTTTCATGAAGCCAAGGACACTGGGTGCTTTATTCACTGCCCTCTCCTGCAGTCCTGCCACCTTCAGTGATCGGTGCAGATACAGAGGAACCTCTATTATCTGAAGGACAAAGGTGGGGAGCATTTCAATCGGTTCATCAAATATGAATGCCGGAAAGACAATCGAATGCCGGATAACACAATCAGCCAAGAATCGGGACGTTGCAAAGTTGTTCGGATCATCCGGAAATCGGTTCCTGAATGCCGGATAATCGAGGTTCCTCTGTGCCCCCTCAGCTCCCTCTACTCCCAAGTTCTGCCAAGACCTGGACCATCTGCACGCCGACACCCAGATCACCAACATTGAAAGCAGGAAAAACAGAAGGTCCCTGGGGAATTCCACCACAAACCGCCATCCATTGCCCGTCACCCTGGCTCCAATCACTCAGCCAGCTTTGGATCCATGCTTGCTACAGTGTCAACTGCGTTCTGAAGGGCCACACGCACCATTACCACATTACCGTCAACAAGCATCCAGCCTCATCAACCACCAGCAGAGTACAAAAGGGGAAGAGCTTGTTAAAACGACCCAACACACGGGGGCTCAGTGGTTAGCACCGCTGTCTCACGGCGCCTGGGACCCGGATTTGATTCCAGCCTCGGGCTTCGGGCATCTATCTGTGTGGAGTTTGCACGTTCTGCCCCCCAACACTGCCGCCACCGTGTCTGTGTGGGTGTGCTCCACTTTCCTCTAAAGATGTGCAGGTTAGGGAATTGTCCATGCTAAATTACCCATAGTGCTCAGGGATGTGCAGGTTAGGGTGGATCAGCCATGCTAAATTACCCATAGTGCTCAGGGATGTGCAGGTTAGGGTGGATCGGCCGTGCTAAATTACCCATAGTGTTCAGGGATGTGTAGGTTAGGGTGGATTGGCCGTGCTAAATTACCCATAGTGCTCAGGGATGTGTAGGTTAGGGTGGATTGGCCGTGCTAAATTACCCATAGTGTTCAGGGATGTGCAGGTTAGGGTGGATTGGCCATGTTAAATTACCCATAGTGCTCAGGGATGTGTAGGTTAGGGTGGATTGGCCGTGCTAAATTACCCACAGTGCTCAGGGATGTGTAGGTTTGGGTGGATTGATCATAATAAGCTGCCAATAGTGTTCAGGGATGTGTAGGTTAGGAGCACTAGTGAGGGGTTAACGTTGAGTAATGGGTCCGGGGAACAAGTGTGGGTAGGTTACCCATCGGAGGGTCAGTTTGGACTTGTTGGGCTGAAGGGCCTGTTTCCACACCGCATGCGGATTCTATGATTCCACTGGTCAGACCACCCCTGGAAAACTGACGCAGCTTTTGGGCCTGTTTAAGGATGTTTGTCAGGGCTGAGAACGACACATTCGGGATAAGGCCTGCAACATGGAGCTGGCGATAGTCAGATTGGCCGTGATCTCCTCGAATGGCAGCGCAGACTCAATGGGCTGAATGGCCTAGCAACCGTTTCGAACTGTAGCTTCAGTGATTTCCTACCTCCTCTCATCCTGTCCCTTTGCTGTTTTGCGAACAGTGCTTTCACCTCCCCGACATTTGGCGGTGCTGATTACCGACTTGCTTGCACTCTGTACTGCTCCTCTCCTGCCCCTCAGGCTCCTGGGCGCGGACCACAAAGCAGGATGTGCTTTCGGAGCAGACCTGGTGAAAGGTCGCCAGATTGGCGCCGGCTGGTTTCCAGTCGGACTCGCCCCATTCTGTGGCTTGGTTGTGGCGCTTGGCGCCCGTCGCGCGGATTTACTCAATCTCTGGTAGTCATCGTTCTTCACCGGGTCGGCATCTATCAACTGCTTTTGTACAATCACCACACTCGCAGGTTCCGCTGCACGGGGGCCTGGTTTCGCTGCGTTAGCGACTGGCTTTGCCAACCCAGCAAGTTTTGCTGCATTGGGGCCTGGTTTTGCCAATCCTGCAGGTTTCACAGCATTGGCGCCTGGTTTTGCCAATCCTGCATGTTTCACTGCATTGGCGCCTGGTTTTGCCAATCCTGCAGGTTTCACAGCATTGGCGCCTGGTTTTGCCAATCCTGCATGTTTCACTGCATTGGCGCCTGGTTTTGCCAATCCTGCAGGTTTCACAGCATTGGCGCCTGGTTTGGCCAATCCTGCAGGTTTCACTACATTGGAGCCTGGTTTCGCCACATTGGAGCCTAGTTTCACCAATCCTGCAGGTTTCGCTGCATTGGGGCCTGGTTTGGCCAATCCTGCAGGTTTTGCTGCGTTGGAGCCTGGTTTTGCCGCATTGGAGCCGAGTTTCACCAATCCTGCAGGTTTCGCGGCACTGGGGCCTAGTTTTGCCAATCCTTCAGGTTTTGCCGCATTGAGGCCGAGTTTCGCTGCATTGGGGCCTGGTTTGGCCAATCCTGCAGGTTTCGCTGCACGGGGGGCCGCTCTGACTACGCCAATAGCCCATATCGGATTGTAGGAAGCATTTGACGTGCTGACTCGCGTTTGAACTGCCTGGTCTGGATAAGGTTTAGTGAAAGCCATACCGGTGGAGTGCCCAGCGTTGGGAGCTGTGCCCACAGTGGTCTCTTGGCCGTCCACGTGAGGGCTGCTTTTAGCACAGACTGTGGGGCATTGTCCCGAACCGGCGTTCCGACCGGCAGTAGCGTTGTTGTTGGCGGGATTTGACTCCGCTGGGAATGAAGTGGAGACGCTCTCGTCGCTGGTGATGCTTCCTCGGGAAAAGGCAGGCAGAGCTTTGGCGAGGGTCTGCTCGGCTTCAGAGGTTTTCGCCTCGGGATGAGTTTTGGACCTTGTAGCCACTGAGATGGCATGGTTCGATGATGTGAGGTGACTGGTGCCTTTGTATTTAGCTGGCTTGGCCAGAGGACCAGCTTTCAGATTTCCCTTCTGAAACAAGACAAGAAGAAAAAAAAAGCTCGTGCAAAATGGATTCAGAGAAGCCAATTTCACCGCCCAAACACGTGGACTCCAACTAAAACTTTGAATGTAAATACTGAGCCTTATTCTTGTTAACAGGAAGTGAGGAGGTGGTGGGTGAGGAGGTGGTGGGTGGGTGAGTGAGGAGGTGGTAGGGAGAAAATGCTTGAATCTTTTGGCTACCTTAACAATTTCTGCTTTTCATTTGCAACGTCCCCCCCGCCCCAGCCGAGTCGAGAGAGTGTGGGGGCAGAGCCTAAATAAATGGCGTGGTGCAGAAATAGCCAGGAGGGACCCTGGCAAGGCTCAGCCAAGCGTCCCAGAAAGAGGGAGGGCAGCGGGACACGCTGGCCGGGGCACACCGGGCCAGGACCGGCTGCGGGATTCGCTTCGCTTCGGGCCAGTAAAGGGCGGACCGAACGTGTCGCCAGCAGGTGCCTTTCCCGAAAACCACCGCTCAAAGAGTCCATTCAACCGACACTTGGCTCCTTCTACCCAGGCACTCGGAGTGGCACGCCAACTCAAAAAGGTGTTTGCTTGGTTACATGGCGGGGGGCGGGGGGAGGACCGTTTGCGGAAAACATTGGGACTTACCGAGCCAAAGTCCAATGCTGCCGCCGCCACCGGCGGTGCTTTCCGGTTTGTCCTGTCTCCTAAGTAGGACCTGGGAAGAGAATCAAACCGGACTCAAATACAGACACGGGTTTCACTCAGAGATGGGGTTTAAATGTCTATTGGGGGGGAGAGGGGGGAAGAGAGGGGCGGGGGGGGGGGAAGAGAGGGGCGGGGGGGGGGAAGAGAGGGGCGGGGGGGGGGAAGAGAGGGGCGGGGGGGGGAAGAGAGGGGCGGGGGGGGGGAAGAGAGAGGGGCGGGGGGGGGGAAGAGAGAGGGGCGGGGGGGGGAAGAGAGGGGCGGGGGGGGAAGAGAGAGGGGCGGGGGGGGAAGAGAGGGGCGGGGGGGGGAAGAGAGAGGGGCGGGGGGGGGGAAGAGAGAGGGGCGGGGGGGGGGAAGAGAGAGGGGCGGGGGGGGGAAGAGAGAGGGGCGGGGGGGGGAAGAGAGAGGGGCGGGGGGGGGAAGAGAGGGGCGGGGGGGGGAAGAGAGGGGCGGGGGGGGGAAGAGAGGGGCGGGGGGGGGGAAGAGAGGGGCGGGGGGGGGAAGAGAGGGGCGGGGGGGGGGAAGAGAGGGGCGGGGGGGGGAAGAGAGGGGCGGGGGGGGGAAGAGAGGGGCGGGGGGGGGAAGAGAGGGGCGGGGGGGGGGAAGAGAGGGGCGGGGGGGGGAAGAGAGGGGCGGGGGGGGGAAGAGAGGGGCGGGGGGGGGAAGAGAGGGGCGGGGGGGGGAAGAGAGGGGCGGGGGGGAAGAGAGAGGGGAGAGAGGGAGGGAGGGGGGAGAGAGGGAGGGAGGGGGAGAGAGGGAGGGAGGGGGGAGAGAGGAGGGGGGAGAGAGGGAGGGGGGAGAGAGGAGGGGGGAGAGAGGAGGGGGGAGAGAGGAGGGGGGAGAGAGGAGGGGGGAGAGAGGAGGGGGGAGAGAGGAGGGGGGAGAGAGGAGGGGGGAGAGAGGAGGGGGGAGAGAGGAGGGGGAGAGGGGAGAGGGGAGGGGGAGAGAGGAGGAGGGGGAGGGGAGAGAGAGAGAGGGGGAGGGGAGAGAGAGAGAGGGGAGAGAGGGGGAGGGGAGAGAGGGGGAGGGGAGAGAGGGGGAGGGGAGAGAGGGGGAGGGGAGAGAGGGGGAGGGGAGAGAGGGGGAGGGGAGAGAGGGGGAGGGGAGAGAGGGGGAGGGGAGAGAGGGGGAGGGGAGAGAGGGGGAGGGGAGAGAGGGGGAGGGGAGAGAGGGGGAGGGGAGAGAGGGGGAGGGGAGAGAGGGGGAGGGGAGAGAGGGGGAGGGGAGAGAGGGGGAGGGGAGAGAGGGGGAGGGGAGAGAGGGGGAGGGGAGAGAGGGGGAGGGGAGAGAGGGGGAGGGGAGAGAGGGGGAGGGGAGAGAGGGGGAGGGGAGAGAGGGGGAGGGGAGAGAGGGGGAGGGGAGAGAGGGGGAGGGGAGAGAGGGGGAGGGGAGAGAGGGGGAGGGGAGAGAGGGGGAGGGGAGAGAGGGGGAGGGGAGAGAGGGGGAGGGGAGAGAGGGGGAGGGGAGAGAGGGGGAGGGGAGAGAGGGGAGAGGGGCGAGGGGGCGAGGGGGCGAGGGGGCGAGGGGGCGAGGGGGCGAGGGGGCGAGGGGGAGAGGGGGAGAGGGGAGAGGGGGAGAGGGGGGAGGGGAGAGGGGAGGGGAGGGGAGAGGGGAGGGGAGAGGGGAGAGGGGAGGGGAGGGGAGAGGGGAGGGGAGGGGAGAGGGGAGGGAGAGGGGAGGGGAGGGGAGAGGGGAGGGGAGAGGGGAGAGGGGAGAGGGGAGGGGAGAGGAGAGGGGAGAGGGGAGAGGGGAGGGGAGGGGAGAGGGGAGGGGAGGGGAGAGGGGAGAGGAGAGGGGAGGGGAGAGGGGAGGGGAGAGGGGAGGGGAGAGGGGGGGGAGAGGGGAGGGGAGAGGGGAGGGGAGAGGGGAGGGGAGAGGGGAGGGGAGAGGGGAGGGGAGAGGGGAGGGGAGAGGGGAGGGGAGAGGGGAGGGGAGAGGGGAGGGGAGAGGGGAGGGGAGAGGGGAGGGGAGAGGGGAGGGGAGAGGGGAGGGGAGAGGGGAGGGGAGAGGGGAGGGAGAGGGGAGGGGAGAGGGGAGGGGAGAGGGAGGGGAGAGGGGAGGGGAGAGGGGAGGAGGGGAGGGGGGAGGGGAGAGGGGAGGGGAGAGGGGAGGGGAGAGAGGGGGGGGAGAGAGGGGGGGGGAGAGAGGGGGGGGGAGAGAGGGGGGGGGGTGAGAGGGGGGGGGAGAGAGGGGGGGGAGAGAGGGGGGGGAGAGGGGGGGGGGAGTGAGGGGGGGGGTGAGGGGGGGGGGAGAGAGGGGGGGGGAGAGAGGGGGGGGGAGAGAGGGGGGGGGAGAGTGGGGGGGGGAGTGAGGGGGGGGGAGAGAGGGGGGGGGGAGAGGGGGGGGGGGGGTGAGTGGGGGGGGGGGAGAGTGGGGGGGGAGTGTGGGGGGGGGTGAGTGGGGGGGGTGAGAGGGGGGGGGAGAGAGAGGGGGGGGGAGAGGGGGGGGGGGTGAGAGGGGGGGAGGTGGAGTGGGGGGAGGTGGAGGAGAGGGGGGAGGAGGAGGAGAGGGGGGAGGAGGAGGAGAGGGGGAGGAGGAGGAGGGGGGGAGGGGAGGGGTGGCGGGAGGGGTGGCGAGAGAGGGGAGGGGGGGGCGAGAGAGGGGGGGGGGCGAGAGAGGGGAGGGGGGGGCGAGAGAGGGGAGGGGGGGCGAGAGAGGGGAGGGGGGGCGAGAGAGGGGAGGGGGGGGGGCGAGAGAGGGGAGGGGGGGGGCGAGAGAGGGGAGGGGGGGGGCGAGAGAGGGGAGGGGGGGGGCGAGAGAGGGGAGGGGGGGGGCGAGAGAGGGGAGGGGGGGGCGAGAGAGGGGAGGGGGGGGGCGAGAGAGGGGAGGGGGGGGGCGAGAGAGGGGAGGGGGGGGCGAGAGAGGGGAGGGGGGGGCGAGAGAGGGGAGGGGGGGGCGAGAGAGGGGAGGGGGGGGCGAGAGAGGGGAGGGGGGGGCGAGAGAGGGGAGGGGGGGGCGAGAGAGGGGAGGGGGGGGCGAGAGAGGGGAGGGGGGGGCGAGAGAGGGGAGGGGGGGGCGAGAGAGGGGAGGGGGGGCGAGAGAGGGGAGGGGGGGGCGAGAGAGGGGAGGGGGGGGCGAGAGAGGGGAGGGGGGGGCGAGAGAGGGGAGGGGGGGGCGAGAGAGGGGAGGGGGGGGCGAGAGAGGGGAGGGGGGGGCGAGAGAGGGGAGGGGGGGGGCGAGAGAGGGGAGGGGGGGGCGAGAGAGGGGAGGGGGGGGCGAGAGAGGGGAGGGGGGGCGAGAGAGGGGAGGGGGGGGGCGAGAGAGGGGAGGGGGGGGGGGAGGGGAGGGGGGGGCGAGAGAGGGGAGGGGGGGGCGAGAGAGGGGAGGGGGGGGGCGAGAGAGGGGAGGGGGGGGCGAGAGAGGGGAGGGGGGGCGAGAGAGGGGAGGGGGGGGGCGAGAGAGGGGAGGGGGGGGCGAGAGAGGGGAGGGGGGGGCGAGAGAGGGGAGGGGGGGGCGAGAGAGGGGAGGGGGGGGCGAGAGAGGGGAGGGGGGGGCGAGAGAGGGGAGGGGGGGGCGAGAGAGGGGAGGGGGGGGCGAGAGAGGGGAGGGGGGGGGCGAGAGAGGGGAGGGGGGGGCGAGAGAGGGGAGGGGGGGGGCGAGAGAGGGGAGGGGGGGGGCGAGAGAGGGGAGGGGGGGGCGAGAGAGGGGAGGGGGGGGCGAGAGAGGGGAGGGGGGGGCGAGAGAGGGGAGGGGGGGGGCGAGAGAGGGGAGGGGGGGGCGAGAGAGGGGAGGGGGCGAGAGAGGGGAGGGGGCGAGAGAGGGGAGGGGGGGCGAGAGAGGGGAGGGGGGGCGAGAGAGGGGAGGGGGGGCGAGAGAGGGGAGGGGGGGCGAGAGAGGGGAGGGGGGGCGAGAGAGGGGAGGGGGGGCGAGAGAGGGGAGGGGGGGCGAGAGAGGGGAGGGGGGGCGAGAGTGGGGAGGGGGCGAGAGTGGGGAGGGGGCGAGAGTGGGGAGGGGGCGAGAGTGGGGAGGGGGCGAGAGTGGGGAGGGGGCGAGAGTGGGGAGGGGGCGAGAGTGGGGAAGGGGCGAGAGTGGGGAAGGGGCGAGAGTGGGGAAGGGGCGAGAGTGGGGAGGGGGCGAGAGTGGGGAGGGGGCGAGAGTGGGGAGGGGGCGAGAGTGGGGAGGGGGCGAGAGTGGGGAGGGAGGGGGGGAGGGACGGGAAGGGGGGGGAGGGACGGGAGAGGGGGGGGAGGGACGGGAGAGGGGGGGGAGGGACGGGAGAGGGGGGGGAGGGACGGGAGAGAGGGGGAGGGACGGGAGAGAGGGGGAGGGAGAGGGGGAGGGACAGAGGGAGAGGGGGTAGTGAGAGGGGGAGGGACGGAGGGAGAGGGGGGAGTGAGAGGGGGAGGGAAGGAGGGGGGGGGAGGGAAGGAGGGAGAGAGGAGGAGGGGGAGGAGGGAGAGAGGAGGAGGGGGGGAGGGACGGGGGGTGTGGGGGGGGGAGAGAGAGGGGAGGGGGCGAGAGTGGGGAGGGGGCGAGAGTGGGGAGGGAGGGGGGGAGGGACGGGAGGGGGGGGGGAGGGACGGGAGAGAGGGGGAGGGACGGGAGAGAGGGGGAGGGACGGGAGAGAGGGGGAGGGACGGGAGAGAGGGGGAGGGACGGGAGAGAGGGGGAGGGACGGGAGAGAGGGGGAGGGACGGGAGAGAGGGGGAGGGACGGGAGAGAGGGGGAGGGACGGGAGAGAGGGGGAGGGACGGGAGAGAGGGGGAGGGACGGGAGAGAGGGGGAGGGACGGGAGAGAGGGGGAGTGAGAGGGGGAGGGACGGAGGGAGAGGGGGTAGTGAGAGGGGGAGGGACGGAGGGAGAGGGGGGAGTGAGAGGGGGAGGGAAGGAGGGGGGGGGGAGTGGGAGGGGGAGGGAAGGAGGGGGGGGGGAGTGGGAGGGGGAGGGAAGGAGGGAGAGAGGAGGAGGGGGAGGAGGGAGAGAGGAGGAGGGGGGGAGGGACAGGGGGTGTGGGGGGGGGAGAGAGAGGGGAGGGCGGGAGAAGAGAGAGAGAGAGAGAGAGAGAGACCAATTTACAAGCACAGCAGCTGTCGACATTTCTCGAAAGTATGTAAAAACCTATCAGTGAGAAGTGGAGATTCATTGTCTTGGTGGAGTAAGTAAGGGATTTTGTGGGCCCACAGCCAAAGCCTGTCCAGTTGGACATCTGCACCTTCTGTATTGGCATACTGAGGGTTTAGGGAGGGCCACTAGGGAGAGAGAGGGAGCTACCGAAAACCATTGGTCAAAGAGGATCAAGAAAAAAATGTCGTCAAGGAAAGAATGTACACTTTTTCTCAATAACGCCAAATAAATCCTGCAAAGACTGCAAATGCAGATACATCCCACCCGGACCTTCAGCATTTATAAACGTGGATAAAGGGTTAATGTTGGGCAATGGCAGGATTAGGTGATGAATAATGCCCTGACAAAGACTGTGACTGACTGCCCACACCCACCAATGACAGACCCACTTTGAAGCAGTGTTAACCATGCAATTAACCAGAAGGGTTGAAGCTGGTGACTGCAGCTCAAGGCGATGACAACTTTGTCACTCTGATCGGTAGGATTACGGTTTCCGTCCCAGACCGGGTAAGCTTTAGCGAATGACAGATTTCTGCAGAGTCAGATCCCAATTGGCAGCAGGTACTTGAATCGCTTCCTTTCCTCAAACCCTTCGTTCCTGGCCACATCAGGTCCCTCACCGGACAACCTGTTCTCATAACTGATGAAAAACAAACCTGGCATTGGGAGCTGGGTTCTTCAGCTTCCCTTTTCTGGAGAGATAGGCTTCAAGCTGTTGTCTTCGGCATTCTGTTTTCAAAGATAGAATTAGGAATCAACATGATAAGACATTGCTTCGATTCTCTCCGAACTCCATAAGACCATAAGACATAGGAGTGGAAGTAAGGCCATTCGGCCCATCAAGTCCACTCCGCCATTCAATCATGGCTGATGCGCATTTCAGCTCCACTTACCAGCGTTCTCCCGGTAGCCCTTAATTCCTCGAGACAACAAGAATCTATCAATCTCGGCCTTGAAGACATTTAGCGTCCCGGCTTCCACTGCACTCCGTGGCAATGAATTCCACAGGCCCACCACTCTCTGGCTGAAGAAATGCCTCCGCATTTCTGTTCTGAAATGACCCCCTCTAATTCTAAGGCTGTGTCCACGGGTCCTAGTCTCCTCGTTTAACTGAAACAATTTCCTAGCATCCACCTTTTCCAAGCCATGTATTATTTTGGAGGGTTATGTGACGTGCTGGAGACATCGTCCAAGTTTACAAACTCGCTCACAGAAAGCCCAACATTAAGATGTCTCAGTGAGATAGTGAAGTGGTTGTACACCTGGATTTACATCAGCTTGAATGTCTGTCCCCTCCATGCCCCCTCTAATGTCTGCTGGATTTTCCAAGCAAATAAGTGGCAGTTGAGTGTAGCATCATTTTCGAGTCAGAGCTATACAGCATGGAAACAGACCCTTTGGTCCAACCCATCCATGCTGTCCCAGATATCCCAACCCAATCTAGTCCCACCTGCCAGCACCCGGCCCATATCCCTCCAAATCCTTCCTATTCATATACCCATCCAGATGCCTTTTAAATGTTGCAATTGTACCAGCCTCCACCACATCCTCTGGCAGCTCATTCCATACACATACCACCCTCTGTGTGAAAAGGTTGCCCCTCAGGTCCCTTTTATATCTTTCCCCTCTCACCCTACGCCTATGCCCCTCTAGTTCTGGACTCCCCCAGCCCAGGGACATGGACCTTGTCTATTTACCCTATCCATGCCCCTTATGATTTTATAAACCTCTATAAGGTCAGCCCTGAGCCTCCATCACTGCAGGGAAAATAGCCCCCGGCCTATTCAATAGCCTCTCCGTATAGAGCCAGCCCTCCAACCCCAGCAACAACCTCTGATGTTATGTTGGCACAATAATTCCACAGGGAGGATGGTCAAATAAAGAATGTTCCACACGTTCAAGAACCACCTCCATTGGCTTTTCGGAATAATTTTGTTACGTTAGTTACCCATGGTGGTGAGAGACGCTTTTGTGAATTTTTATAGCCTGCATACTTTAGGTGAGGGCGTTACGGGGCACTGTTACAGGGGAAGTAACCAGATTTTTCCAGGAATATTTTTCCGAGTCACTGAAAGGTGTGGTAGGGCTGTAGTGTTTCACCCACTGACTGTCTTTGACCTTCTAAGTAGAAGAGGTCATGGATCTGGAAGGAGACTCAGTGAGCTGTGACAGTGTATCCTGCAGGTGGTACCCACTGCTGCTCCTGAGCGTCAGGGCTGGAGGGAGTGGATGTCGAAGGTGGTAGACAGGGTATTGATCAAGCAGGGGCCGCTTTGTCCTGGGTGGTGTCAAGCTTCTCAAGTGCTGTTGGAGCTCTATCCACGTGGGGAGTATTCCATCACGCTTCTGACTCGCACCTTGGTGATGTTGGGGACAGGCTCTGGGGAGTTACTGGCTGCAAAGTTCCCAGCCCTCTGACCTACTCCTCCTTATCTGGCTGCACCTCTCAGTTTGAATACCGGGGCAATTCAGAGATGGCAACACCTTTGAATATCGAGGAAATGATAGGCAGATTCTCTCTTGCAGTGTAAACGTTTATTGCAAATGATCAGTTCAAGCTTGAATGCTGTATGACGCTACCGCGTTTGGACACTGACCACAGAAGCAGTCTATGGTGTTGAGCATTATACAACCAGGAGCATATATAGATCACAGAACAATACAGCACAGAACAGGCCCTTCGGCCCTTGATGTTGTGCCGACCTGTGAACTACTCTCAGCTCGTTCCCCCTACACTATCCCATCATCATCCATGTGCTTATCCAAGGATTGTTTAAATCTCCCTAATGTGGCTGAGTTGACTACATTAGCAGGTAGGGCATTCCATGCCCTTACCACTCTCTGTGTAAAGAACCTGCCTCTGACATCTGTCTTAAATCTTTCACCCCCCCTCAATTTGTAGTTATGCCCCCTGGTACAAGCTGACATCATCATCCTAGGGAAAGGTCTTTCACTGTCTGCATTCTGACGTTATAATGGAGGGATGGTCATTGATGAAGCAGTTAAAATGCTTCAATCTCAAGCATCACTTTGAGGAATTCCGACAATGAGGGGCTGGCTGCTGAGGTGATTGGTTTCTAACAACTGGAACTATCTTCCTTTGTACAAGGTATGGCCCCAACCAGCAGAGTGTGTTCCCTTGATGGCGAGAGCTCGCTGACCCACATTCAGTCAAACTCATGTCAACGGCAGTCAATCTCTAGCATTCAGCTCTTTTGCGCATGTTCAAACTGATGGGATCAGGAGCTGAGCGAGGCGAGTGGAAGCCAGACCAGGTTTCGGGGAGGTGGTTATTGCTAACACTGATTAAGATGAGACTGGAGGGCTGCAGGTTAGCTGGGATGGATTTGTCCCGCTTTTTGTGCACCGGTGATATCCAGACTATCTCCTACATTGTCGGATAGATGGCCATGTTCGAGCCGAGCCGAGCCGAGCCGAACCGGAACAGCTTGGCGAGGGGCACAGCAAATTCCACATCACACGTCATGAGTACCATCACTGGAATATGGTCAGGGCCCAGCGCCTTTGCAATACCAAGCTGCCAACTGATCCTGCTCACAGCACCTCATGGATGGCCAGCCTTCTGTCGCCACATTTGTTTGTTTTCTATCCCATCCTGACAGGGTTAGTAGATCCATCACACCATTAGACAGGGAGCTCCATGATTTTGACAGGTTGGTGAGTGGCGTTTGGGTGGGGGGGGGGGCGGTGATGGTGGTACAGAGAGACTGGCAAGGGCTAATCTTCCTTCTATCTGCTGCCCGTGCCCTTCTAGATGGGAGCAGTCACCAATCACAACTTCTCAGCGACTGCACCAATCCATGCCAGCACACAGAAAGACCTGAACAACACTCAGGCGTGGCCTATTAAGACCAAATGCCAGGCAATGCCAATCACCAAGAACAAACCGCAAGACCTTCCTGTGAGCAAGGTCCTTTGAGTTATCACTGAGCTGAACTGAACTACCACTGAAACTGAAGTGAACTAGCCGTATAAGCACTGTGTCGAGAGCGTGGTGCTGGTGAAGTCCACATTAATCCTGTGGAGTTGGAGGGTCCAAAGGTGGAAGATGAGGCGTTCCTCCTCCAAGCATCTGGTGGTGAGGGTTTGGCGATGGAGGAGGCCCAGGACTTGCATGTCCTTGGCGGAGTGGGAGGGGGAGATAAAGTGTTTGCCCACAGGGCGGTGGGGTTGCTTTGTGCGTGTGTCCACCAGAGATGTTCTCTGAAGTGTTGTGCAAGTAAGTATCCGGTCTCCTCAGTGTAGAGGGTTCCACATCGGGAGCGATGGAGACAGTAAATGCCATGTGTGGAAGAGCAGGGAAATCGAGGGTGGATGTAGAAGGCTCCTTTGGGACCTTGGGCAGAGGTGAGGGGGCAGGTGTGGGCGCAGGCTTTGCAATTCCTGCAGAGACAGGGGAAGGGGCCAGGAGGGGACGGAGGAATATGACATGAGAATTGCAGAGGAAATGGTCTTTACAGAATGCAAGTAAGTGTGGGGAGGGTAATAGATCACTGGGGATGGGGTCAGTTTGTAGGTGGCCCCTCCCACAGCGACCAGGGACCGCCCTGCCCCTTACCCCACCCCTCCCACAGCGACCAGGCACCGCCCTGCCCCCGTACCCCGCCCCTCCCACAGCGACCAGGCACCGCCCTGCCCCCGTACCCCACCCCTCCCACAGCGACCAGGCACCGCCCTGCCCCCTGACCCCGCCCCTCCCACAGCGACCAGGCACCGCCCTGCCCCCGTACCCCACCCCTCCCACAGCGACCAGGGACCGCCCTGCCCCTTACCCCACCCCTCCCACAGCGACCAGGCACCGCCCTGCCCCCGTACCCCGCCCCTCCCACAGCGACCAGGCACCGCCCTGCCCCCGTACCCCACCCCTCCCACAGCGACCAGGCACCGCCCTGCCCCTTACCCCACCCCTCCCACAGCGACCGGGCACCACCCTGCCCCTTACCCCACCCCTCCCACAGCGACCAGGCTACACCCCCACCCCTCTCACAGCGACCAGGCACCGCCCTGCCCCCGTACCCCACCCCTCCCACAGCGACCAGGCACCGCCCTGCCCCCGTACCCCGCCCCTCCCACAGCGACCGGGCACCGCCCTGCCCCCGTACCCCACCCCTCCCACAGCGACCGGGCACCGCCCTGCCCCCGTACCCCACCCCTCCCACAGCGACCGGGCACCGCCCTGCCCCCTTACCCCACCCCTCCCACAGCGACCGGGCACCGCCCTGCCCCCGTACCCCACCCCTCCCACAGCGACCGGGCACCGCCCTGCCCCCGTACCCCACCCCTCCCACAGCGACCGGGCACCGCCCTGCCCCCGTACCCCCCCCTCCCACAGCGACCAGGCACCGCTCTGCCCCCTTACCCCGCCCCTCCCACAGCGACCAGGCACCGCCCTGCCCCCGTACCCCACCCCTCCCACAGCGACCGGGCACCGCCCTGCCCCCGTACCCCACCCCTCCCACAGCGACCGGGCACCGCCCTGCCCCCGTACCCCGCCCCTCCCACAGCGACCAGGCACCGCCCGGCCCCCTTACCCCACCCCTCCCACAGCGACCGGGCACCGCCCTGCCCCCGTACCCCCCCCTCCCACAGCGACCAGGCACCGCTCTGCCCCCTTACCCCACCCCTCCCACAGCGACCAGGCACCGCCCTGCCCCCTTACCCCACAGCGACCGGGCACCGCCCTGCCCCCGTACCCCGCCCCTCCCACAGCGACCAGGGACCGCCCTGCCCCCGTACCCCACCCCTCCCACAGCGACCGGGCACCGCCCTGCCCCCGTACCCCGCCCCTCCCACAACGACCGGGCACCGCCCTGCCCCCGTACCCCGCCCCTCCCACAGAGACCGGGCACCGCCCTGCCCCCTTACCCCGCCCCTCCCACAGCGACCGGGCATCGCCCTGTCCCCGTACCCCACCCCTCCCACAGCGACCGGGCACCGCCCTGCCCCCTTACCCCGCCCCTCCCACAGCGACCGGGCACCGCCCTGTCCCCGTACCCCACCCCTCCCACAGCGACCGGGCACCGCCCTGCCCCCGTACCCCACCCCTCCCACAGCGACCGGGCACCGCCCTGCCCCCGTACCCCACCCCTCCCACAGCGACCGGGCACCGCCCTGCCCCCGTACCCCGCCCCTCCCACAGCGACCAGGCTACACCCCCCCCCTCCCACAGCGACCAGGCACCGCCCGGCCCCCTTACCCCACCCCTCCCACAGCGACCAGGCACCGCCCTGCCCCCGTACCCCACCCCTACCACAGCGACCGGGCACCGCCCGGCCCCCTTACCCCACCCCTCCCACAGCGACCAGGCACCGCCCTGCCCCCTTACCCCACCCCTCCCACAGCGACCAGGCACCGCCCTGCCCCCTTACCCCACCCCTCCCACAGCGACCAGGCACCGCCCTGCCCCCGTACCCCACCCCTCCCACAGCGACCGGGCACCGCCCTGCCCCCGTACCCCACCCCTCCCACAGTGACCGGGCACCGCCCTGCCCCCGTACCCCGCCCCGCCCACAGCGACCGGGCACCGCCCTGCCCCCGTACCCCGCCCCTCCCACAGCGACCAGGCTACACTCCCCACCCCTCCCACAGCGACCGGGCACCGCCCAGCCCCCTTACCCCACCCCTCCCACAGCGACCGGGCACCGCCCTGTCCCCTTATCCCGCCCCTCCCACAGCGACCGGGCACCGCCCTGTCCCCTTACCCCACCCCTCCCACAGCGACCAGGCTACACCCCCCACCCCTCCCACAGCGACCGGGCACCGCCCAGCCCCCGTACCACACCCCTCCCACAGCGACCAGGGACCGCCCTGCCCCCGTACCCCACCCCTCCCACAGCGACCGGGCACCGCCCTGCCCCCGTACCCCACCCCTCCCACAGCGACCGGGCACCGCCCTGCCCCCGTACCCCACCCCTCCCACAGCGACCGGGCACCGCCCTGCCCCCGTACCCCGCCCCTCCCACAGCGACCGGGCACCGCCCTGCCCCCGTACCCCGCCCCTCCCACAGCGACCGGGCACCGCCCTGCCCCCGTACCCCGCCCCTCCCACAGCGACCGGGCACCGCCCTGTCCCCTTACCCCACCCCTCCCACAGCGACCGGGCACCGCCCTGCCCCCGTACCCCGACCCTCCCACAGCGACCGGGCACCGCCCTGCCCCAGTACCCCACCCCTCCCACAGCGACCGGGCACCGCCCTGCCCCCGTACCCCACCCCTCCCACAGCGACCGGGCACCGCCCTGCCCCCGTACCCCACCCCTCCCACAGCGACCGGGCACCGCCCTGCCCCCGTACCCCACCCCTCCCACAGCGACCGGGCACCGCCCTGCCCCCGTACCCCCCCCCTCCCACAGCGACCGGGCACCGCCCTGCCCCCGTACCCCACCCCGCCCACAGCGACCGGGCACCGCCCTGCCCCCGTACCCCCCCCCCCCCAACAGCGACCGGGCACCGCCCTGCCCCCGTACCCCGCCCCTCCCACAGCGACCGGGCACCGCCCTGCCCCCGTACCCCGCCCCTCCCACAGCGACCGGGCACCGCCCTGCCCCCGTACCCCGCCCCACCCCACCCACAGCGACCGGGCACCGCCCTGCCCCCGTACCCCGCCATTTCCACAGCGACCGGGCACCGCCCTGCCCCCGTACCCCGCCCCTCCCACAGCGACCGGGCACCGACCTGCCCCCGTACCCCGCCCCTCCCACAGCGACCAGGCACCGCCCAGCCCCCTTACCCCACCCCTCCCACAGCGACCAGGCACCGCCCTGCCCCCTTAACCCACCCCGCCCACAGCGACCGGGCACCGCCCTGCCCCCTTACCCCACCCCTCCCACAGCGACCGGGCACCGCCCTGCCCCCGTACCCCGCCCCTCCCACAGCGACCAGGCACCGCCCTGCCCCCATATCCCCCCCCTCCCACAGCGACCGGGCACCGCCCTGCCCCCGTACCCCACCCCTCCCACAGCCACCAGGCACCGCCCTGCCCCTTACCCCACCCCTCCCACAGCGACCAGGCACCGCCCTGCCCCCGTACCCCACCCCTCCCACAGCGACCAGGCACCGCCCTGCCCCCGTGCCACCCCCCCCCCACAGCGACCAGGCACCACCCTGCCCCCTGACCCCGCCCCTCCCACAGCGACCAGGCACCGCCCTGCCCCCGTACCCCGCCCCTCCCACAGCGACCAGGCACCGCCCTGCACCCTTACCCCACCCCTCCCACAGCGACCAGGCTACACCCCCCACCCCTCCCACAGCGACCGGGCACCGCCCTGCCCCCTTACCCCACACCTCCCACAGCGACCAGGCTACACCCCCCACCCCTCCCACAGCGACCGGGCACCGCCCTGCCCCCTTACCCCACCCCTCCCAGAGCGACCAGGCTACACCCCCCACCCCTCCCACAGCGACCAGGCACCGCCCTGCCCCCTTACCCCACCCCTCCCACAGCGACCAGGCTACACCCCCCACCCCTCCCACAGCGACTGGGCACCGCCCTGCCCCCGTACCCCACCCCTCCCACAGCGACCAGGCTACACCCCCCACCCCTCCCACAGCGACCGGGCAACGCCCTGCCCCCTTACCCCACAGCCACCAGGCACCGCCCTGCCCCCGTACCCCACCCCTCCCACAGCGACCAGGCACCGCCCTGCCCCCGTACCCCACCCCTCCCACAGAGACCAGGCTACACCCCCCACCCCTCCCACAGCGACCGGGCACCGCCCTGCCCCCGTACCCCGCCATTTCCACAGCGACCAGGCACCGCCCTGCCCCCGTACCCCACCCCTCCCACAGCGACCGGGCACCGCCCTGCCCCCGTACCCCACCCCTCCCACAGCGACCAGGCACCGCCCTGCCCCCGTACCCCACCCCTCCCACAGCGACCAGGCACCGCCCTGCCCCCTTACCCCACCCCTCCCACAGCGACCAGGCTACACTCCCCACCCCTCCCACAGCGACCGGGCACCGCCCTGCCCCCTTACCCCACCCCTCCCACAGCGACCAGGCTACACCCCCCACCCCTCCCACAGCGACCAGGCACCGCCCTGCCCCCTTACCCCACCCCTCCCACAGCGACCGGGCACCGCCCTGCCCCCTTACCCCACCCCTCCCACAGCGACCAGGGACCGCCCTGCCCCCGTACCCCGCCCCTCCCACAGCGACCAGGCTACACCCCCCGCCCCTCCCACAGCGACCGGGCACCGCCCTGCCCCCGTACCCCACCCCTCCCACAGCGACCGGGCACCGCCCTGCCCCCGTACCCCTCCCCTCCCACAGCGACCAGGCTACACTCCCCGCCCCTCCCACAGTGACCGGGCACCGCCCTGCCCCCGTACCCCACCCCGCCCACAGCGACCGGGCACCGCCCTGCCCCCGTACCCCCCCCCCCCCAACAGCGACCGGGCACCGCCCTGCCCCCGTACCCCGCCCCTCCCACAGCGACCGGGCACCGCCCTGCCCCCGTACCCCGCCCCTCCCACAGCGACCGGGCACCGCCCTGCCCCCGTACCCCGCCCCTCCCACAGCGACCGGGCACCGCCCTGTCCCCGTACCCCGCCATTTCCACAGCGACCAGGCACCGCCCTGCCCCCGTACCCCACCCCTCCCACAGCGACCGGGCACCGCCCTGCCCCCGTACCCCGCCCCTCCCACAGCGACCAGGCACCGCCCAGCCCCCTTACCCCACCCCTCCCACAGCGACCAGGCACCGCCCTGCCCCCTTAACCCACCCCGCCCACAGCGACCAGGCACCGCCCTGCCCCCTTACCCCACCCCTCCCACAGCGACCGGGCACCGCCCTGCCCCCGTACCCCGCCCCTCCCACAGCGACCAGGCACCGCCCTGCCCCCATACCCCCCCCCTCCCACAGCGACCGGGCACCGCCCTGCCCCCGTACCCCACCCCTCCCACAGCCACCAGGCACCGCCCTGCCCCTTACCCCACCCCTCCCACAGCGACCAGTCACCGCCCTGCCCCCTTACTCCCCCCCTCCCACAGCGACCAGGCACCGCCCTGCCCCCGTACCCCCCCCCTCCCACAGCGACCAGGCACCGCCCTGCCCCCGTACCCCACCCCTCCCACAGCGACCAGGCACCGCACTGCCCCCTGACCCCGCCCCTCCCACAGCGACCAGGCACCGCCCTGCCCCCGTACCCCGCCCCTCCCACAGCGACCAGGCACCGCCCTGCACCCTTACCCCACCCCTCCCACAGTGACCAGGCTACACCCCCCACCCCTCCCACAGCGACCGGGCACCGCCCTGCCCCCTTACCCCACACCTCCCACAGCGACCAGGCTACACCCCCCACCCCTCCCACAGCGACCGGGCACCGCCCTGCCCCCTTACCCCACCCCTCCCAGAGCGACCAGGCTACACCCCCCACCCCTCCCACAGCGACCAGGCACCGCCCTGCCCCCTTACCCCACCCCTCCCACAGCGACCAGGCTACACCCCCCACCCCTCCCACAGCGACCGGGCACCGCCCGGCCCCCTTACCCCACCCCTCCCACAGCGACCAGGCACCGCCCTGCCCCCGTACCCCACCCCTCCCACAGCGACCAGGCACCGCCCGGCCCCCTTACCCCACCCCTCCCACAGCGACCAGGCACCGCCCTGCCCCCGTACCCCACCCCTCCCACAGCGACCAGGCTACACCCCCCACCCCTCCCACAGCGACCGGGCAACGCCCTGCCCCCTTACCCCACAGCCACCAGGCACCGCCCTGCCCCCGTACCACACCCCTCCCACAGCGACCAGGCACCGCCCTGTTCCCGTACCCCACCCCTCCCACAGAGACCAGGCTACACCCCCCACCCCTCCCACAGCGACCGGGCACCGCCCTGCCCCCGTACCCCGCCATTTCCACAGCGACCAGGCACCGCCCTGCCCCCGTACCCCACCCCTCCCACAGCGACCAGGCACCGCCCTGCCCCCGTACCCCACCCCTCCCACAGCGACCAGGCACCGCCCTGCCCCCGTACCCCACCCCTCCCACAGCGACCAGGCACCGCCCTGCCCCCTTACCCCACCCCTCCCACAGCGACCAGGCTACACTCCCCACCCCTCCCACAGCGACCGGGCACCGCCCTGCCCTCTTACCCCACCCCTCCCACAGCGACCAGGCTACACCCCCCACCCCTCCCACAGCGACCAGGCACCGCCCTGCCCCCTTACCCCACCCCTCCCACAGCGACCGGGCACCGCCCTGCCCCCTTACCCCACCCCTCCCACAGCGACCAGGGACCGCCCTGCCCCCGTACCCCGCCCCTCCCACAGCGACCAGGCTACACCCCCCGCCCCTCCCACAGCGACCGGGCACCGCCCTGCCCCCATACCCCACCCCTCCCACAGCGACCAGGCTACACCCCCCCACCCCTCCCACAGCGACCAGGCACCGCCCAGCCCCCGTACCCCACCCCTCCCACAGCGACCGGGCACCGCCCTGCCCCCGTACCCTGCCCCTCCCACAGCGACCAGGCTACACCCCCCACCCCTCCCACAGCGACCAGGCACCGCCCAGCCCCCGTACCCCACCCCTCCCACAGCGACCGGGCACCGCCCTGCCCCCGTACCCCCCCCTCCCACAGCGACCAGGCACCGCTCTGCCCCCTTACCCCACCCCTCCCACAGCGACCAGGCACCGCCCTGCCCCCTTACCCCACAGCGACCGGGCACCGCCCTGCCCCCGTACCCCGCCCCTCCCACAGCGACCAGGGACCGCCCTGCCCCCGTACCCCACCCCTCCCACAGCGACCGGGCACCGCCCTGCCCCCGTACCCCGCCCCTCCCACAACGACCGGGCACCGCCCTGCCCCCGTACCCCGCCCCTCCCACAGAGACCGGGCACCGCCCTGCCCCCTTACCCCGCCCCTCCCACAGCGACCGGGCACCGCCCTGTCCCCGTACCCCACCCCTCCCACA
Organism: Chiloscyllium plagiosum; assembly: GCF_037043375.1. NCBI lineage: Eukaryota > Metazoa > Chordata > Chondrichthyes > Orectolobiformes > Hemiscylliidae > Chiloscyllium > Chiloscyllium plagiosum. Next base: position 18,054,796 of record NW_028270186.1, on the reverse strand, counting down.
GCGACCAGGCACCGCCCTGCCCCCGTACCCCACCCCTCCCACAGCGACCAGGCACCGCCCTGCCCCCGTACCCCACCCCTCCCACAGCGACCAGGCACCGCCCTGCCCCCTTACCCCACCCCTCCCACAGCGACCAGGCTACACTCCCCACCCCTCCCACAGCGACTGGGCACCGCCCTGCCCTCTTACCCCACCCCTCCCACAGCGACCAGGCTACACCCCCCACCCCTCCCACAGCGACCAGGCACCGCCCTGCCCCCTTACCCCACCCCTCCCACAGCGACCGGGCACCGCCCTGCCCCCTTACCCCACCCCTCCCACAGCGACCAGGGACCGCCCTGCCCCCGTACCCCGCCCCTCCCACAGCGACCAGGCTACACCCCCCGCCCCTCCCACAGCGACCGGGCACCGCCCTGCCCCCATACCCCACCCCTCCCACAGCGACCAGGCTACACCCCCCACCCCTCCCACAGCGACCAGGCACCGCCCAGCCCCCGTACCCCACCCCTCCCACAGCGACCGGGCACCGCCCTGCCCCCGTACCCTGCCCCTCCCACAGCGACCAGGCTACACCCCCCACCCCTCCCACAGCGACCAGGCACCGCCCAGCCCCCGTACCCCACCCCTCCCACAGCGACCGGGCACCGCCCTGCCCCCGTACCCCCCCCTCCCACAGCGACCAGGCACCGCTCTGCCCCCTTACCCCACCCCTCCCACAGCGACCAGGCACCGCCCTGCCCCCTTACCCCACAGCGACCGGGCACCGCCCTGCCCCCGTACCCCGCCCCTCCCACAGCGACCAGGGACCGCCCTGCCCCCGTACCCCACCCCTCCCACAGCGACCGGGCACCGCCCTGCCCCCGTACCCCGCCCCTCCCACAACGACCGGGCACCGCCCTGCCCCCGTACCCCGCCCCTCCCACAGAGACCGGGCACCGCCCTGCCCCCTTACCCCGCCCCTCCCACAGCGACCGGGCACCGCCCTGTCCCCGTACCCCACCCCTCCCACAGCGACCGGGCACCGCCCTGCCCCCTTACCCCGCCCCTCCCACAGCGACCGGGCACCGCCCTGTCCCCGTACCCCACCCCTCCCACAGCGACCGGGCACCGCCCTGCCCCCGTACCCCACCCCTCCCACAGCGACCGGGCACCGCCCTGCCCCCGTACCCCACCCCTCCCACAGCGACCGGGCACCGCCCTGCCCCCGTACCCCACCCCTCCCACAGCGACCGGGCACCGCCCTGCCCCCGTACCCCGCACCTCCCACAGCGACCAGGCTACACCCCCCCCCTCCCACAGCGACCAGGCACCGCCCGGCCCCCTTACCCCACTCCTCCCACAGCGACCAGGCACCGCCCTGCCCCCGTACCCCACCCCTACCACAGCGACCGGGCACCGCCCGGCCCCCTTACCCCACCCCTCCCACAGCGACCAGGCACCGCCCTGCCCCCTTACCCCACCCCTCCCACAGCGACCAGGCACCGCCCTGCCCCCTTACCCCACAGCGACCAGGCACCGCCCTGCCCCCGTACCCCACCCCTCCCACAGCGACCAGGCACCGCCCTGCCCCCGTACCCCGCCCCTCCCACAGCGACCGGGCACCGCCCAGCCCCCGTACCCCACCCCTCCCACAGCGACCGGGCACCGCCCTGCCCCCGTACCCCACCCCTCCCACAGCGACCGGGCACCGCCCTGTCCCCTTATCCCGCCCCTCCCACAGCGACCGGGCACCGCCCTGTCCCCTTACCCCACCCCTCCCACAGCGACCAGGCTACACCCCCCACCCCTCCCACAGCGACCGGGCACCGCCCAGCCCCCGTACCACACCCCTCCCACAGCGACCAGGGACCGCCCTGCCCCCATACCCCACCCCTCCCACAGCGACCGGGCACCGCCCTGCCCCCGTACCCCACCCCTCCCACAGCGACCGGGCACCGCCCTGCCCCCGTACCCCACCCCTCCCACAGCGACCGGGCACCGCCCTGACCCGTACCCCACCCCTCCCACAGCGACCGGGCACCGCCCTGCCCCCGTACCCCGCCCCTCCCACAGCGACCGGGCACCGCCCTGCCCCCGTACCCCGCCCCTCCCACAGCGACCGGGCACCGCCCTGCCCCCGTACCCCACCCCTCCCACAGCGACCGGGCACCGCCCTGTCCCCTTACCCCACCCCTCCCACAGCGACCGGGCACCGCCCTGCCCCCGTACCCCGACCCTCCCACAGCGACCGGGCACCGCCCTGCCCCCGTACCCCACCCCTCCCACAGCGACCGGGCACCGCCCTGCCCCCGTACCCCACCCCTCCCACAGCGACCGGGCACCGCCCTGCCCCCGTACCCCACCCCTCCCACAGCGACCGGGCACCGCCCTGCCCCCGTACCCCGCCCCTCCCACAGCGACCAGGCACCGCCCTGCCCCCGTACCCCGCCATTTCCACAGCGACCAGGCACCGCCCTGCCCCCGTACCCCGCCCCTCCCACAGCGACCGGGCACCGCCCTGCCCCCGTACCCCGCCCCTCCCACAGCGACCAGGCACCGCCCAGCCCCCTTACCCCACCCCTCCCACAGCGACCAGGCACCGCCCTGCCCCCTTAACCCACCCCGCCCACAGCGACCAGGCACCGCCCTGCCCCCTTACCCCACCCCTCCCACAGCGACCGGGCACCGCCCTGCCCCCGTACCCCGCCCCTCCCACAGCGACCAGGCACCGCCCTGCCCCCATACCCCCCCCCTCCCACAGCGACCGGGCACCGCCCTGCCCCCGTACCCCACCCCTCCCACAGCCACCAGGCACCGCCCTGCCCCTTACCCCACCCCTCCCACAGCGACCAGGCACCGCCCTGCCCCCTTACTCCCCCCCTCCCACAGCGACCAGGCACCGCCCTGCCCCCGTACCCCACCCCTCCCACAGCGACCAGGCACCGCCCTGCCCCCGTACCCCACCCCTCCCACAGCGACCAGGCACCGCACTGCCCCCGTGCCACCCCCCCCCCCCCCACAGCGACCAGGCACCGCCCTGCCCCCTGACCCCGCCCCTCCCACAGCGACCAGGCACCGCCCTGCCCCCGTACCCCGCCCCTCCCACAGCGACCAGGCACCGCCCTGCACCCTTACCCCACCCCTCCCACAGCGACCAGGCTACACCCCCCACCCCTCCCACAGCGACCGGGCACCGCCCTGCCCCCTTACCCCACACCTCCCACAGCGACCAGGCTACACCCCCCACCCCTCCCACAGCGACCGGGCACCGCCCTGCCCCCTTACCCCACCCCTCCCAGAGCGACCAGGCTACACCCCCCACCCCTCCCACAGCGACCAGGCATCGCCCTGCCCCCTTACCCCACCCCTCCCACAGCGACCAGGCTACACCCCCCACCCCTCCCACAGCGACCGGGCAACGCCCTGCCCCCTTACCCCACAGCCACCAGGCACCGCCCTGCCCCCGTACCCCACCCCTCCCACAGCGACCAGGCACCGCCCTGCCCCCGTACCCCACCCCTCCCACAGAGACCAGGCTACACCCCCCACCCCTCCCACAGCGACCGGGCACCGCCCTGCCCCCGTACCCCGCCATTTCCACAGCGACCAGGCACCGCCCTGCCCCCTTACCCCACCCCTCCCACAGCGACCGGGCACCGCCCTGCCCCCGTACCCCACCCCTCCCACAGCGACCAGGCACCGCCCTGCCCCCGTACCCCACCCCTCCCACAGCGACCAGGCACCGCCCTGCCCCCTTACCCCACCCCTCCCACAGCGACCAGGCTACACTCCCCACCCCTCCCACAGCGACCGGGCACCGCCCTGCCCCCTTACCCCACCCCTCCCACAGCGACCAGGCTACACCCCCCACCCCTCCCACAGCGACCAGGCACCGCCCTGCCCCCTTACCCCACCCCTCCCACAGCGACCGGGCACCGCCCTGCCCCCTTACCCCACCCCTCCCACAGCGACCAGGGACCGCCCTGCCCCCGTACCCCGCCCCTCCCACAGCGACCAGGCTACACCCCCCGCCCCTCCCACAGCGACCGGGCACCGCCCTGCCCCCGTACCCCACCCCTCCCACAGCGACCGGGCACCGCCCTGCCCCCGTACCCTGCCCCTCCCACAGCGACCAGGCTACACCCCCCACCCCTCCCACAGCGACCAGGCACCGCCCTGCCCCCGTACCCCACCCCTCCCACAGCGACCGGGCACCGCCCTGCCCCCGTACCCCACCCCTCCCACAGCGACCAGGCACCGCCCTGCCCCCGTACCCCGCCCCTCCCACAGCGACCGGGCACCGCCCTGCCCCCGTACCCCGCCCCTCCCACAGCGACCGGGCACCGCCCTGCCCCCGTACCCCACCCCTCCCACAGCGACCGGGCACCGCCCTGCCCCCTTACCCCACCCCTCCCACAGCGACCGGGCACCGCCCTGCCCCCGTACTCCGCCCCTCCCACAGCGACCGGGCACCGCCCTGCCCCCGTACCCCACCCCTCCCACAGCGACCGGGCACCGCCCTGCCCCCGTACCCCACCCCTCCCACATCGACCGGGCACCGCCCTGCCCCCTTACCCCACCCCTCCCACAGCGACCGGGAACCGCCCTGCCCCCTTACCCCACCCCTCCCACAGCGACCAGGCACCGCCCTGCCCCCGTACCCCACCCCTCCCACAGCGACCAGGCACCGCCCTGCCCCCGTACCCCACCCCTCTCACAGCGACCAGGCTACACCCCCCACCCCTCCCACAGCGACCAGGCACCACCCTGCCCCTTACCCCACCCCTCCCACAGCGACCAGGCACCACCCTGCCCCTTACCCCACCCCTCCCACAGCGACCGGGCACCGCCCTGCCCCCTTACCCCACCCCTCCCACAGCGACCAGGCACCGCCCTGCCCCTTACCACACCCCTCCCACAGCGACCGGGCACCGCACTGCCTCCGTACCCCGCCCCTCCCACAGCGACCGGGCACCACCCTGCCCCTTACCCCACCCCTCCCACAGCGACCAGGCACCGCCCAGCCCCCTTACCCCGCCCCTCCCACAGTGACCAGGCTACACCCCCCACCCCTCCCACAGCGACCAGGCACCACCCTGCCCCTTACCCCACCCCTCCCACAGCGACCAGGCTACACCCCCCACCCCTCCCACAGCGACCAGGCACCGCCCTGCCCCCGTACCCCACCCCTCCCACAGCGACCAGGCACCGCCCTGCCCCCGTACCCCACCACTCCCACAGCGACCAGGCTACACCCCCCACCCCTCCCACAGCAACCAGGCACCGCCCTGCCCCCGTACCCCACCCCTCCCACAGCGACCGGGCACCGCCCTGCCCCCGTACCCCACCCCTCCCACAGCGACCAGGCACCACCCTGCCCCTTACCCCACCCCTCCCACAGCGACCAGGCACCACCCTGCCCCTTACCCCACCCCTCCCACAGCGACCAGGCACCACCCTGCCCCTTACCCCACCCCTCCCACAGCGACCAGGCACCACCCTGCCCCTTACCCCACCCCTCCCACAGCGACCAGGCACCACCCTGCCCCTTACCCCACCCCTCCCACAGCGACCAGGCACCACCCTGCCCCTTACCCCACCCCTCCCACAGCGACCAGGCACCACCCTGCCCCTTACCACACCCCTCCCACAGCGACCAGGCACCACCCTGCCCCTTACCCCACCCCTCCCACAGCGACCAAGCACCGCCCTGCCCCCGTACCCCGCCCCTCCCACAGCGACCAGGCACTGCCCCGCCCCTTTACCCCACCCCTCCCACAGCGACCAGGCTACACCCCCACCCCTCCCACAGCGACCAGGCACTGCCCCGCCCCTGTACCCCACCCCTCCCACAGCGACCGGCCACCGCCCTGCCCCCTTACCCCGCCCCTCCAACCACAAGCAGGGCACCTCCGCCATCGAGTTTAACAACAGATCGTGGGAGGAAATCCACGCAGACTCGGGGAGAATGTGCAAATCCTGTGGTGAACAACCTCACCTCTCATCTCATCTCCCCAAAGCCTATCCACCATCGACAGGTCAGGAGTGAATACTTCCCATTTGTCTGGAGGGCCGCAACACTCGAGGAGCTCGACTCCATCCCGGATGAAGCAGCCTGCAAGACTGGTCCCCGTGTACCATCTGAAAAATTCAGTCCCTCCAATCGCTGGTGTGTGTGTGTGTGTGTACACAAGACGCAATGCACAACTTGCAATTGCAACATTTAAGAGGCATCTGGATGGGTATATGAATAGGAAGGGTTTGGAGGGATATGGGCCGGGTGCTGGCAGGTGGGACTAGATTGGGTTGGGATATCTGGGTCAGCATGGACGGGTTGGGCCGAAGGGTCTGTTTCCATGCTGTACATCTCTATGACTGTATGACAACGATTGACAGTGACGTCGAAACCCACAAGCTGTACCATCTAGAAGGACAAGGGTCGCAGACACTTCAGAAACCCACCACTTTGAAATACACCAATGCTGTTCCACTGTTGCTGGAACGCTGGCTCAGACTCCTGGAACCCACCTCCCTCAGCGGTGGCTTTACCCCAAATGGACTTTAGTGATTTAAGACGCCACCACCTTCCCTGGGGTAATTAGAGGCAGGTAATATCTGCCCACAAAGTCACATTCTGAAAGCAAAATCTACACGGCAAATCTCAAAAAATTAAGCATACAATCAAAACATGAGCCAACATATTTTAAATTTGCCTCCAGGTAATGTAGTACATAACAGTTTGACAGCAATTGTCCTCGTAATCAGTCAAATGAATGCATAATTCCTCATATCTCACAACTGCCCTCACAAAGACCTAATACTGTTCAAGATGGTCCAGCCAGATGCCTTTTCAGTTTGTATAAAAAGAACAGTTGCTGCATGATGTGTAATATCAGGTAATCTGTTGTATGGACCTCAGGGCTCAGGTATGTAATTCTTTGAAGTTTGCATCACAGGTAGACATGGTGGTTAAAAAGGCTTTTAGCACACTGGTCTTCATTGCTTAGACCTTTTGAGTATTGGAGTCACGTCGAGGCTGTACAGGACATTGGTGAGGCCTCTTCTGGAGCACTGTGTCCAGTTCTGGTCACCCCGTTATAGGAAGGATATTATCAAGCTCAGATGAGATTTACCAGGATGTTGCCAGGTACGGGACATTCGCGTTATTAAGAAAGGCTGGGACTTTATTCACTGGGGCGGAGGAGGCTAAGGGGATGCCTTATAAAAGAATGAGGGATGTGGATAGTGTTAATAATGGCAGTTGCCTTTTCCTCAGGATGGGGGGGTTCAAGACTTGGGGGCACATGTTTAAGGTGAAAGGAGGGAGATTTGGAAAAGAAGGCAGGAGGGACAAATTTTATTCCACGGAGGGTGGTTCACATGTGGAATGAATTTCCTGAGGAAGTGGGTACAGTTACAACATTTAGAAGACACTGGGATAAGTTGGTGAGTAGGGACAAGGGCCAGGAGCAGACAGGTGGGTCTAGTGTGGGATTATGATCGGCATGGACTGGATTGGACTGAAGGGCCGGTTTCCATGCTTTACGACTGTGTGATTACAGCGACTGCTCCATTCTCAGAGCAACATATTACAGTTCCGTGATAATTATCTGAAAGGCAGAAACAGTTCAGGGAACTAATACAACTCTGCTTCTTAGCACAATGTGTTTTTAAATAATTGCTTTTGGGGGCCGCCCTTAGAGGATGCAGAGACCGTACAAATCCAGCAATAAAGCCATGGATTGAAAAACAAATTGACGACCTATCCAGCACAATTTGCACAGAATCTTACATTCCGCTGAATGCAGGCAGACCATCACGTTACGGCTGAACACAGGGCTGCAGCCAATGGTACACCAGGTCACTAGCCCTGCTTTCCGGGAGAAGCTGGGAAGAGAAACATTCTGTTTGGGTGTCTCCCGCAAACACAGAAGGCAGCACGGTGGCTCAGTGGTTAGCACTGCTACCTCACAGTGCCAAGGATCTGGGTTCGATTCCAGCCGCGGGCGACTGTGTGTGTGGAGCTTACCCCCGTGTCTGCTTGGGTTTCCTCCGGGTGCTCCAAAGTGCAGGTTAGGGTGGATTGGCCATGCTAAATTACCCATGATGTTCGGGGATGTATAGGTCAGGGTGGATTGGCCATGCTAAATTACCCATGATGTTCGGGGATGTATAGGTCAGGGTGGATTGGCCATGCTAAATTATCCATAGTGCTCAGGGATGTGCAGGTTAGGGTGGATTGGCCATGCTAAATTACCCATGATGTTCGGGGATGTATAGATCAGGGTGGATTGGCTGTGCTAAGTTACCCATAGTGCTCAGGGATGTGCAGGTTAGGGTGGATTGGCCATGCTAAATTACCCATAGTGCTCAGGGATGTGCAGGTTAGGGTGGATTGGCCGTGCTAAATTACCCATAGTGCTCAGGGATGTGCAGGTTAGGGTGGATTGGCCGTGCTAAATTACCCATAGTGCTCAGGGATGTGCAGGTTAGGGTGGATTGGCCGTGCTAAATTACCCATAATGCTCAGGGATGTGCGGGTTAGGGTGGATTGGTCGTGCTAAATTACCCATAGTGCTCAGGGATGTGCGGGTTAGGGTGGATTGGTCGTGCTAAATTACCCACAGTGCTCAGGGATGTGCAGGTTAGGGTGGATTGGCCATGCTAAATTACCCATAGTGTTCAGGGATGTGCAGGTTAGGGTGGATTGGCCGTGCTAAATTACCCATAGTGGTCAGGGATGTGCAGGTTAGGGTGGATTGGCTGTGCTAAATTACCCATAGTGCTCAGGGATGTGCGGGTTAGGGTGGATTGGTCGTGCTAAATTACCCACAGTGCTCAGGGATGTGCAGGTTAGGGTGGATTGGCCGTGCTAAATTACCCATAGTGCTCAGGGATGTGCAGGTTAGGGTGGGTTGGCCGTGCTAAATTACCCATAGTGCTCAGGGATGTGCAGGTTAGGGTGGATTGGCCGTGCTAAATTACCCATAGCGCTCAGGGATGTGCAGGTTAGGGTGGGTTGGCCGTGCTAAATTACCCATAGTGCTCAGGGATGTGCAGGTCAGGGTGGATTGGCTGTGCTGAATTACCCATAGTGCTCAGGGCTGTGTAGGTTAGGGTGGATTGGCCGTGCTAAATTACCCATAGTGGTCAGGGATGTGCAGGTTAGGGTGGATTGGCTGTGCTAAATTACCCATAGTGCTCAGGGATGTGCGGGTTAGGGTGGATTGGCCGTGCTAAATTACCCATAGTGCTCAGGGATGTGCAGGTTAGGGTGGGTTGGCCGTGCTAAATTACCCATAGTGCTCAGGGATGTGCAGGTTAGGGTGGGTTGGCCGTGCTAAATTACCCATAGTGCTCAGGGATGTGCAGGTCAGGGTGGATTGGCCATGCTAAATTACCCATAGTGCTCAGGGATGTGCAGGTTAGGGTGGGTTGGCCGTGCTAAATTACCCATAGTGCTCAGGGATGTGCAGGTTAGGGTGGATTGGCCGTGCTAAATTACCCATAGTGCTCAGGGATGTGCAGGTTAGGGTGGATTGGCCGTGCTAAATTACCCATAGTGCTCAGGGATGTGCAGGTTAGGGTGGATTGGCCATGCTAAATTACCCATAGTGCTCAGGGATGGGGGGGGGAAGGTTACCCTTCGGTGGGTCAGTGTGGACCCATTGGGCTGAAGGGACTGTTTCCACACGGTGGGGATTGTATGGAATATTAAAATAAATACCCAGGACAGCCAGCAGACATGACAGCAGCACAGGAAGCGAAGGGAATATTGTCAGGCTGTCAAAAGCCTAGTTTTGCATCTGTTTTACAGTCTCCCACCTGACCAGAGAACACCTGGGCAGACAATGGGTGTTGTTTTTAAAAAAAAAACAAAGCAGATTTTCCACAATTGTCTTCACCAGAAGGGGCTGGTTTTCCCAAAACCTCGAATGTGCCTGGACGAGGCAGAGTGAGGACCAACAGGCGAGTGTTTCATGTGGGGTTGCTGTCAGTGAGGCCACTCAGCCCATCCAGGTTGATGCTGCTGTCAACGCCAGCCAACTGCGCAGCCGCAGTAACAGCAGAGGGGCGCGGGGGGGGGGGGTGCTGGCCGGCTCCAGACGTGGAGGGGGCTTCAATACCCACCATCCCAACGGCAGGCGATGGACCCGGCTCCTACCTGACTCCTGAAGCCGAGAGCAGCCTCCCCGCCGCCGCCGCTTCTCCTCCGCCGCCATTTTCCAACCGCCGCTTTCAAACCCAACCGCCGGCGCCGACGCCCCGCCCACCACCAACCTCACAGGAGTGGGCGGGGTCCGCGTGACGCTTTTCGAACTCCGCCAATCGAAGGCCGCGCCGGCCGAGACCCCGCCTCCCGCTGGTCCTTTCGCCCCCGCCCCCTTCTTATCCCGCGTGACCCAATCACAGCCCGCTCTGACCTCGCCCAATCAGCCGCTGTCTCCACCCCGCCCTCAGGCCACGCCCCCCTACCGACGAGCCCGCTCGTTCCCTCCGTCCAATCCGAAGCCGCTGTAGCCCCGCCCCCCCGCTGCAACCCCAAGCTCTCGCCCCGCCCCGTACTGCCCGCCCTGTTGGCCGCGCCCCTGAACTAGCCACGCCCCACCTGAACTGGCCACACCCTTCCAAACTTAGCCCCGCCTTGGAAAGCAGCCAGCCTCCCCCCCCCCAACCCACCAGGTCACCTGACCTGGAGGACACCCTCAGGAAAATGGTCAACTTTAGCCATGGCCAATTCCGCCATGTCACTGCGAGAAACCACAATGGTCGCCTCAAGGGACAGACCGCGGGCATGTGAGCGGGAGGATCCCCTGCCATTATCCCCACTGCTCACCCTCGGGATACAGACAGACTCCAATCTCACACCTTTACTGCATTGTCTGAGCTGAGATGTCACCTATTCTTTGATCCACTGATAAGACCTTAAGTTACCTCGGGGCTGTGTACCAAAAGAGATTCTAGGATTTACACATTCATCAATCGAAAGCTGCGACCCCATCCTCAAGACATAACAGCAATCTCGATTTGCCTAACACATCACATGAGTTGTAAGACACTCGGGTCTTTTACTATAAATTCCGGGTCCTATGATCCTGCTGCTCCTGACAAGGGAGCAGCGCTCCAAAAGCTAGTGCTTCCAAATAAATCTGTTGGCGTATAACCTGGTGTTGTGTGATATTTAACTTTGTCCACCCCAGTCCAGCACCGTCATCTCTGTATCACGGCACCCCATATTAGCCCTGCCCACCTACACTAGCCCTAAAACCTGATGTAGCCCCACACTTAGGGCCATACAACTTGTACAAATGAATTGAACACATCCATGATGGCTCTTAAATCTTCAATCAGTTAGAATGGAGGTGCAGGTTTCGATTGATTAATATGCACATCACAGAATTTCTTTCATGGTAAGGTCCTAGGGAGTGTTGCTGAACAAAGAGACCTTGGAGTGCAGGTACATAGCTCCTTGAAAGTGGAGTCGCAGGTAGATAGGATAGTGAAGAAGGCGTTTGGTATGCTTTCTTATATTGGTCAGAGTATTGAGTACAGGAGTTGGGAGGTCATGTTGCGGCTGTACACGACATTGGTTAGGTCACTGGTGGAATATTGCGTGCAATTCTGGTCTCCTTATCATCGGAAGGATGTTGTGAAACTTTAAAAGGTTTAGAAAAGATTTACAAGGGTGTTGCCAGGGCTGAAGAATTTGAGCTACAGGGAGAGGTTGAACAGGCTGGGGCTGTTTTCCCTGGAGCGTCGGAGGCTGAGGGGTGACCTTATAGTGGTTTACAAAATCATGAGGGGGCATGGATAGGGTAAACAGACAAGGTCTTTTCCCTGGGGTGGGGGAATCCAGCGTAGGTTTAGGGTGAGAGGATATAGGGACATAAGGGGCAACGTTTTCAGACGGAGGGTGGTACGTGTATGGAATGAGCTGCCAGAGGAAGTGGTGGAGGCTGGTACAATGACAGCATTTAAAAGGCATCTGGATGGGTCTGTGAATAGGAAGGGTTTGGAGGGATATAGCAGACGTGGGTACTGCAGATGCTGGAGATTACAGTCACGATTAGAGTGTGGCGCTGGAAAAGCACAGCAGCTCAGGTAGCATCCATGGAGCAGGAAAAATCGATGTTTCGGGCAAAAGGATTCAGCCATCAGATTCCTGATGCAGGGCTTTTGCCCGAAACGTCAATGTTCCTGCTCCTCGGATGCTGCCTGACCTGCTGTGCTTTGCCAGCACCACACTCATCTTAGAGGGATATGGGCCAAGTGCTGGCAAATGGGACTAGATTAGGTTAGGATATCTGGGTCGACATGGATGAGTTGGACCGAAGGGCCTGCGTCTGTGCTGTACATCTCTTTGATTCTGTTTCCGAAGGATATGAGAGTTTATAAAATGCCACAGAGACTGACCGTCTACAAATTATGCCCACGTCAGAGCTTAGGAGGGTCCTGGGGGAAAGCAACCCCTCCTCATCCTGGGAGGTGGAGTCAGAAGTCACATGTCACCGGCTCGCAGTCCGAAAGGTCCCGTTCGACATGGCAAGTTCTCATGGCACTGCCCCTCTGCCCCAGGCACATTTGAGACATTGGCACCATGCCACTTTGTCCACCCCAATCTCAGCGCCTGCCGCACATAGGTCCGTTTCTCGTCAAAGTCTGGGCCGTAGAGGACGCAGGGGGTGTTGTTTCGGCAATGCTGGGAGCCGGTATCGGCCAAATTGCCGGCGGGAGAGAGGGAGGGGGAGAACGGCCGACACGTCCGAGAGCCGCGCGACGGAAAGTGTGAGCGTGCGGGGCGTCGTCGGAGTGAACGCGACGGAGCTGGGGAGACTGGGAGAACGGGAATGGGCTCCCAGCAGGAAAACCCGTGCGAGGGAAGTCGGGCATCAGGACTATCCTCCGAAACCGGAACTGAAAATCCGAGGAAGGAGCGAGGCAGAGACAGACCAGGCCAAGGTGGAAGTTGGCACGTGGAACGAATGGACTCTTCCAGGGCAGCAGCAGGAAGTCATAGATTCACAACACGCGGAAACAGGCCCTTCGGCCTAACCAGTCCATAATTCCGAACTAAACTAGTCCCACCTGCCTGCTCTTAGCCCATATCCCTCCAAACCTTTCCTATTCATGTACTTATCCAAATATCTTTTAAACATTGTAACTGTATCCCTATCTTCCACTTCCTCTGGAAGTTCATTCCCCACACAAACAACCTCTGTGTAAAAGATAATCGCCCCACAAGTCTTTTTTAAATCTCTCTCCTTAAAAATGTGTCCCCTTGTCTTGAACTCCCTCACCCTGGGAAAAAGACACCATCCATTAATCATATCTGTACCCCTCATGATTTTAGATTAGATTCCCCGACAGTGTGGAAACAGGCCCATCGGCCCAACAAGTCCACACCGACCCTCCACAAAGTAGCCCACCCAGACCCCTGACTAATGCACCTAACACTATGGGTAATTTAGCATGGCTAATCCACCCTAACCTGCACATCCCTGGGCACTATGGGTAATTTAGCATGGCTAATCCACCCTAACCTGCACATCCCTGAGCACTGTGGGTAATTTAGCATGGCTAATCCACCCTAACCTGCACATCCCTGAGCACTATGGGTAATTTAGCATGGCCAATCCACCCTAACCTGCACATCCTGAGCACTATGGGTAATTTAGCATGGCCAATCCACCCTAACCTGCACAACTTTTGAGTGTGGGAGGAAACCTGAGAACCTGAAGGAAACCCATGCAGACACGGGGAGAATGTGCAAACTCCCGCACAGACAATCACCCGAGGCTGGAATCGAACCTGGGTCCCTGGCGCTGTGAGGCAGCAGTGCTAACCACTGAGCCACCGTGTTACCCCTCTGTAAGGTTTATAAACCTCTGTAAGGTCATCCCTCAGCCACCTATGCTCCAGGGGTAAAAACGTCCAAGCCTCTCGTTATAACTCAAACCGTCCACTCCCGGGCAATATCCCAGTAAATCTCCTCTGAGCCCTCTCCAGCCTAATAACATCCTTCCTTTAACAGAACTAGACACCGTGCTCCAGACGAGACTTCACCAATGTCCTGTACAACCCCAACATCCCAACTCCCGTACTGAGCGATGACGGCAAGCCGTGCCAAACGCCTTCTTAAACGCTGGCTTCGGGGAACTTCGTGGGGCCCCTCTTTGCGCCGTCGCCGGTTCGTCGGAGAAAGAGCCGAGGGTGGAGGGATATTTCCCGTTCTCGGCTAAGGGAGCACGCAGCAGGTGAGGTGGGAAGCAATGGGTCCAGAGGGCAGGACCAGGATAGGTCTGCCATGTCGGGAGATCTCTCAGAAGTAGGTCGATTTGTGCTCTGTGGATGAATTCAAACGAGTTAACTTAATAATTCCCTGATGAAGGACTTATGCCCGAAACGTCGACTCTCCTGCTCCTCGGATGCTGCCACAGTCTTGACTCATTGACTCTATATCCTTTGATATTTTTGAAGTTTCTCTCAATTGTGAACTCTGATGCCCCCTGGTGTTCTTTCTGTGCAGGTTGGAAATGCGATACAACGCCCCTCCCCCAAGTCCCTCCTCCCTACCTTTTATCTTAGCCTGCTGGGCACACTTTCCTCATTCCTGAAGAAGGGCTTATGCCCGAAACGTCGATTCTCCTGTTCCCTGGATGCTGCCTGACCTGCTGCGCTTTTCCAGCAACACAGTTTCAGCTCTGATCTCCAGCATCTGCAGCCCTCACTTTCTCCTCGCAATTTTAGCACAGCTCATCCACCTTAAACCGCGCATCTTTCGACTCTGGGAGGAAACCAGAGCACCCAGAGGAAACCCATGCAGACGGGGGGAGAATGTGCAAACTCCACACAGACAGCCGCCCGAGGCTGGAATCGAACCCGGGTCCCTGGTCTGTGAGGCAGCAGTGCTAACCACTGAGCCACTGGGGCAAGAGAGGCAAATTAGAGTCATAGAGACGTACAGCATGGAAACAGACCCTTCGGCCCAACCGTCCATGCTGACCCAGATATCCTAACCAAATCTAGTCCCATCTGCCAGCGCCCAGACCATATCCCTCCAAACCCTTCCTATTCATATACCCATCCAAATGCCTCTTAAATGTTGCCATTGTACCAGCCTCCACCACTTCCTCTGGCAGCTCATTCCACACCCGTACCACCCTCTGTGTGAAAAAGTTGCCCCTCATGTTCCTTTTATATCTTTCCCCTCTCACCCTAAACCTATGCCCCTCTAGTTCTGGACTCCCCGACCCCAGGGAAAAGACCTTGCCTATTTACCCTATCCGTGCCCCCTCATAATTTTATAAACCTGTATTAGGTCACCCCCTCAGCCTCCGACGCTCCAGGGAAAACAGCCCCAGCCTGTTCAGCCTCTCCCTGTAGCTCAAACCCTCCAACCCTGGCAACATCTTTGTAAATCCTTTCTGAATCCTTTCAAGTTTCACACCATCTTTCCGATAGGAAGGAGACCAGAATTGCACGCAATATTCCAACAGTGGCCTAACCAATGTCCTGTCCAGCCGCAACATGACCTCCCAACTCCTGTACTCAATACTCTGACCAATAAAGGAAAGCATATCAAACACCTTCTTCACTATCCTAAATTGAATTCACTTATTTAGTTTTCTGCCCGTAATTTTACAATTCATTTTTTCTGCTTCCGTCTCCTCCTTGGGAGACTGACCCTCTGGTTGGGAATGGCCCACAGCGCACTCTTCAGGTTTAAAAGGGGAAACATCCAGGTGCTCTGGTTTCCTCCCACAGTCCAAAGATGTGCAGGTCAGGGTGAAATGGCCGTGCTAAATTACCCATAGTGCTCAGGGATGTGCAGGTTAGGGTGGATTGGCCATGCTAAATTACCCATAGTGTTCAGGGATGTGCAGGTTAGGGTGGATTGGTCGTGCTAAATTACCCATAGTGCTCAGGGATGTGCAGGTTAGGGTGGATTGGCCATGCTAAATTACCCATAGTGCTCAGGGATGTGCAGGTTAGGGTGGATTGGCCATGCTAAATTACCCATAGTGTTCAGGGATGTGCAGGTTAGGGTGGATTGGTCGTGCTAAATTACCCATAGTGCTCAGGGATGTGCAGGTTAGGGTGGATTGGCCATGCTAAATTACCCATAGTGCTCAGGGATGTGCAGGTTAGGGTGGATTGGCCATGCTAAATTACCCATAGTGTTCAGGGATGTGCAGGTTAGGGTGGATTGGTCGTGCTAAATTACCCATAGTGCTCAGGGATGTGCAGGTTAGGGTGGATTGGCCATGCTAAATTACCCATAGTGCTCAGGGATGTGTAGGTTAGGGTGGATTGGTCATGCTAAATTACCCATAGTGTTCAGGGATGTGCAGGTTAGGGTGGATTGGCCGTGCTAAATTACCCATAGTGCTCAGGGATGTGCAGGTTAGGGTGGATTGGCCGTGCTAAATTACCCATAGTGCTCAGGGATGTGCAGGTTAGGGTGGATTGGCCGTGCTAAATTACCCATAGTGCTCAGGGGTGTGTAGGTTAGGATGGATTGACCATGCTAAATTACCCATAGTGCTCAGGGGTGTGTAGGTTAGGTACATTAGTCAGGGGGAAATATAAAGTATTAGGGTAGTGGGGAATGGGTCTGGGTGGGTTACTCTTCGGAGGGTCGGTGTGGAGTTGTTGGGCTGAAGGGCCTGTTTCCACACTTTTCCTATTCTCAGCCATTGGCGAGGCAACAGATCTGGCCGTCCTGCTATAGGAAGGATCTTATTAAATTGGAACGGGTGCAGAAAAGATATACAAGGATGTTACCAGGGTCGGAGGATTTGAGCTACAGGGAGAGGCTGAACAGGCTGGGGGCTGTTTTCCCTGGAGAATAGGAAAAGTGTGGAGTGTCGGAGGCTGAGGGGGTGACCTTATAGAGGTTTATAAAATCATGAGGGGGCATGGATAGGGTAAATAGACAAGGTCTTTTCCCTGGGGTGGGGGAGTCCAGAACTAGAGGGGCATAGGTTTAGGGTGAGAAGGGAAAGATATAAAAGAGACCTGAGGGGCAACTTTTTCACACAGAGGGTGGTACGTGTATGGAATGAGTTGCCAGAGGATGTGGTGGAGGCTGGTACAATTGCAACATTTAAGAGGCATCTGGATGGGTATATGAATAGGAAGGGTTTGGAGGGATATGGGCCGGGTGCTGGCAGGTGGGACTAGGTTGGGTTGGGATATCTGGGTCAGCATGGACGGGTTGGACCGAAGGGTCTGTTTTCCGTGCTGTTTGACTCGGTGACCCTTTCTCCTTGATCATCTTCGAGCTGTTCCTGGAGACTGGCTTCTCCGAGTGAACGCTGTGCGGATTGGTCTCAACATCAGCCGGAATTGTGTGCTGGCCCACTCTCCGTGACCTGCAGTCTGAGTCTAACTCACACACACATAGACGCACACACACCCACACAGACACACACACACTCACATACACACAGACACAGACAGACACACACACACTCACACACACATACACACTCACACATACACACACACAGACACACATACACACTCATAGACACATAGACATACACATACACACACACACTCACACACACATACACACACTCACACACACATACACACACACATACACATATAGACACACACACACAGACACACAAATACACACACAGACACACACACACACAGTCATACACACTCTCACACAGTCATACACACTCTCACACACATACACACACAGACACACACACATACACACACTCACACACATACACACACAGACACACACACATACACACACTCACACACAGACACACACACTCACACACACATACACACACAGACTTACACACACATATACACACAGACATACACACACACTCACAAACACACACACACATACACACTCACACACATTCTCACACAGACACTAACATAAACACAGTCACACACATACACACACAGTCACACACTAACATACACACACTCACACACATACAGACTCACACACACATACAAACACTCACACACATACACACAGACTCACACACACATTCACACAGACGCACACATACTCACACACACACACACTCACATACACACAGACACATACACATAGATGTACACACTCACACACATACACACACACACACAGACGCATACACACACATTCAGACATACACACACACAGACACACACACGCTCACACACAGACGCACACACACATACACACACACTCACAAACACACACACATACACACTCACACACATCACACACAGACACACAGACACACACTCACACAGACACACACTCACACAGACACACACACACTCACACAGACACAGACACAGACACATTTACAGACGCACACACTCATACACACACACTCACACACAGACAGACAGACACACACACATACACACACATACACACACACACAGACACAGACACACACACAGACACACAGTCACACACAGACATACACACACACAGACTCACACACACATACACACACTGACATACATACACACAGACACACATAGACTCATACACACACAGACACACACACAGACGCACACACACATACGCACACATACACACACACACTCACTCACACAGACACACAGATACTCACAACAGACACACATACTCACACACACAGACACACCCACACCCACATATACACACAGACACACTCACACAGACACACACACATACACACACTCTCACAAACACACAGTCACACACACTCACAAACACACACTCACACACACTCTCACACAGACACACACATACACACAGTCACACACAGACATACACACACACACACATACACACACAGACTCACATAAACACACACATATACACACAGACTCACACACTCATACACACAGACACACACATACTCACAGACACACACATACTCACACACACACACTCACACACACAGACACATATACGTAGACGTACACACATACAGACTCACACACACAGACACACAGACACACACACATACACACTCACACACAGATACACATAGACAAACACACTCACACACAGACACACGCTCACACACAAACTCACACACAGATACACATATACTCACACACACAGGCGCACACACACACACACTCACACACAGACACACACACAGACACACATACACACACACTCACAAACGTACACACACACGTACACACATACACACACACTGACACACACTCACACACTCACACAGATATACACACACTCACAGGCAGACACACACACACATCCCCGATCACTATGGGTAATTTAGCATGGCCAATCACCCTAACCTGCACATCGCTGGAGACTATGGGTAATTTAGCATGGCCAATCCACCCTAACCTGCACATCCGTGAACACGATGGGTAATTTAGCATGGCCAATCCACCCTAACCTGCACATCCGTGAACACGATGGGTAATTTAGCATGGCCAATCCATCCTAACCTGCACATCCCTGAGCACTATGGGTAATTTAGCATGGCCATTCCACCCTAACCTGCACATCCCTGAGCACTATGGGTAATTTAGCACGGCCATTCCACCCTAACCTGCATATCCCTACCACTATGGGTAATTTAGCATGGCCATTCCACCCTAACCTGCACATCCCTGAGCACTATGGGTAATTTAGCACGGCCAATACACCATAACCTGCACATCCCTGAGCACTATGGGTAATTTAGCATGGCCATTCCACCCTAACCTGCACTTCCCTGAGCACTATGGATAATTTAGCATGGCCAATCCACCCTAACCTGCACATCCCGGAACACTATGGGTAATTTAGCATGGCCAATCCACTCTAACCTGCACATCCCTGAGCACTATGGGTAATTTAGCATGGCCAATCCACCCTAACCTGCAGATCCTTTGGATTGTGGAAGGAAACCGGAGCACCCAGGTCCCTGGCGCCGTGAGGGACTGATCCACAGGGCAGGTTCAATTTTCATCACTGGCTGAGGTAACCATGACGACCCTCGACCACGCCCCTCGCCTCGTCACTCCTGGGGTTAAACTGCACCCGCCCCCAGTCCCCAGAGGAGAGACAGTGGGAACTCGGGTGGCACCAACTCAGTTGAGTGTCAGTTCTGTTTCTGACTGCAACCACCAGGTGGCAGTGCTCACCATGGCAAGCAATAGGCTTGGGCCCCGTTGACATCCAGGGTGCAGGAGGCCACTCAGCCCATTCAGTTCAGCCTATCCCAGCCCTCGCTAATCATTTGTTGTTCCTCGCGCGATCAAAGCACCTCATGGGTTGTTTTATCGCTCTCCTCAATCAAAGGCTTGGCGTACAGACCACTCTGTCTGGGCTGAAGAAGGTGGTTAAAACAAAATGGAGGTGGACAAAAGACGGGGAATGAGGGACCAGTTAGCGTAATCTCTGTGGTGGGGAGAATACTTGAGTCTATTATCGAGGAAGGAATTGCAAGGTTTCTAGTCAGAAATTCTCCCGTTAGGCCGACGCAGCACGAGTTCATGAAGGCCAGGTCTTGCTTAACTAATCTCCCAGAATTCTCGGAAGATATTACGAGCTTGGTGGACAATGGGGCCCCAGTAGATGTGGTGTATCGAGATTTACAAAAGGCATTTGACACAGTGCCACACAAGAGGCTGCTGCGGAAGATAAAGATGTAAGGCATTATGGGCAATGTATTAGCACGGGTATGAGATTGGTTAATCAACAGGAAGCAAAGATAAGTGAGTGCTTCTCTGGTTGAATAAAATAGAATCCGCGACAGTGTGGCCCCTTCGACCAACTCGTCCACACCGACCCTCCGAAGAGTAACCCATCCAGACCCATTCCCCTGTCTTATGTTTACCCCTGACTAATCCACCCTAACCTGCACATCCCTGAGCACTATGGGTAATTTAGCAATGGTCAATCTACCCTAACCTACACATCCCTGAGCACTATGGGTAATTTAGCATGGCCAATCCACCCTAACCTGCACATCCCTGAGCACTACGGGTAATTTATCACGGCCAATCTACCCTCACCTGCATTCCCTGAGCACTATGGGTAATTTAGCATGGCCAATCCACCCTAACCTGCACATCCCTGAGCACTATGGGTAATTTAGCATGGCCAATCCACCCTAACCTGCACATCCCTGAGCACTATGGGTAATTTATCACGGCCAATCTACCCTCACCTGCATTCCCTGAGCACTATGGGTAATTTAGCATGGCCAATCCACCCTAACCTGCACATCCCTGAGCACTATGGGTAATTTAGCATGGCCAATCCACCCTAACCTGCACATCCCTGAGCACTATGGGTAATTTAGCATGGCCAATCCAACCTAACCTTCACATCCCTGACCACTATGGGACAAACTAGCATGGCCAATCCACCCTAACCTGCATATTCCTGGAGACTATGGGGAATTTAGCACGGCCAATCCACCCTAACCTGCACATCACTGAGCACTATGGGTAATTTAGCATGGCCAATCCACCCTAACCTGCATATTCCTGGAGACTATGGGGAATTTAGCATAGCCAATCCACCCTAACCTGCACATCACTGAGCACTATGGGTAATTTAGCATGGCCAATCCACCCTAACCTGCACATCCCTGAGCACTATGGGTAATTTAGCATGGCCAATCCACCCTAACCTGCACATCCCTGACCACTATGGGACAATTTAGCATGGCCAATCCACCCTAACCTGCACATCCCTGACCATATGGGACAATTTAGCACGGCCAATCCACCTTAACCTGCACATCCCTGACCACTATGGGTAATTTAGCATGGCCAATCCACCCTAACCCGCACATCCCTGAGCACTATGGGTAATTTAGCACGGCCAATCCACCCTAACCCGCACATCTTTTGGACTGTGGGAGGAAACCAACACACAGACACAGGGGGGAGAACATGCAAATTCACACACACGCAGACAGTCGGCCGAGGCTGGAATCGAACCCGGGACGCTGGCGCCGTGGGGCAAGCAGCGCTAACCACTGAGCCACCGTGTCGCCCCCGGGCGAGCAGATGACTCTCCCCCCACTGAACACTGCTGGTCCAAACACTTGCAACAATTCCCTCCAAACCCTCCCTTTTGGCACGAAATGGTCAAATCGAACTCAGGGAGAGAAGGCCGAGAGATAGAGAGAGAGAGAGAGAGAGAGAGAGAGAGGATCAGCGTGCTCCTGTCTGCTGACCAGCATTTTCAAACAGGCTGTGTGCTAACACCCAAGTGAGAGAACTGGCCCCCCCCCCCCCTGTCACTGCACAAGCGCTTATTCCACAACCCTGGAAACGTTTCGTCGGAGGGAGCTATCTGCCAGCGAGGATCTAAGTGGCCGTAAGATGGGTTTCCGATCGATTGCCTCAGGTACGTTACTGGGGTAAGGTTAACTCTGACACGAAGTCAGCTAAAAGTCTCCTGCTCAACCGGTGAACATTTCCGCCGACAATTACGCAACATCCTGGAGAAATACCCAAGAGAGTCTTTCTAGCTTCTCGTCGTCTTCCTGTCAGAGTACAGCCCCGCATCGATAGCCACTTTGAATGGCTTCGGGTGTGGTCAGTACCGGGGCAGTGGTGAACCCAAGTTTCGGGCTGCCGATTGCCTTCCCATAGTTCATTGTCCTCTGAAACCTCTACCCTTTCTTTCGCAATTCACTGAGCGGCCTAAGATTTGGGATGAATCTTCGATAAAATCCACTCCATCCCAGGAACCACTCGTTTCGTTGATGGTACGGGAAACCTCCCCAGTTAGCACTGTACCCTGTATTCCGCGTCCATGTCCAATAACGTAGCGTTCCCTTTTAGCCGGGTTTATCGCCGAACCTGCCTCCCGGAGTCGATCGAACAATTGGAATGTTGCGCGCAGTTCTGGTCTTCTTCCTATCGCAAAGACGTTGTGAAACTTGAAAGGGTTCAGAAAAGATTTGCGAGGATGTTGCCAGGGTTGGAGGGTTTGAGCTACAGGGAGAGGCTGAACAGGCTGGGGCTGTTTTCCCTGCAGCGTCGGAGGCTGAAGGGTTAGGTTTATAAAATCATGAGGGGGCATGGATAGGGTAAATAGACAAAGTCTTTTCCCTGGGGTGGGGGAGTCCAGAACTAGAGGGTTGAGGGTGAGAGGGGAAAGATATAAAAGGGAGCTAAGGGGCAACTTTTTCACACAGAGGGTGGCACATGTATGGGATGAGCTGCCAGAGGATGTGGTGGAGGCTGGTACAATGACAACATTTAAGAGGCATTTGGATGGGTATATGAATAGGAAGGGTTTGGAGGGATATGGGCCGGGTGCTGGCAGGTGGGACTAGATTGGGTTGGGATATCTGGTTGGCATGGACGGGATGGGCCGAAGGGTCTGTTTCCATGCTGTACGTCTCTATGACTCTATGACTCTAAATGGGACTATCTGGGTCAGCATGGACGGGATGGGCCGAAGGGTCTGTTTCCATGTTGTACATCTCTATGACTCCATCTATGACTCTAATTCCTGACAACTGTTGCAAAGAATTCTTCAACGTGTGACTGAAAATCACCAGGCCGTCGATGTATGCCACACGGGTCGGCTAAACCGCCAATGACCTGATTGGTCAGTCCCTGAACCCTGGCCGACACATTTTTCATACCAAACGGCCTGACGCCTACCTGACGCAGCCCATTCAGCGCTACGGAAGCCGCAATTGCCTTCCCACCCTCTGAGAAAGGGCACCCGCCAGAATCCACACCCGACTTAGAGAGACGCGTTGCTTGTCCCACCTTCTCAACACGGTCTTCCAAGCGCGGAATCGAAGGGGAATCGGTCTTTGCAATGGGGTTGACTTGGCGATAGTCCACACATGACCGTTGGGTACCATCTGACTTTGGCACCATGACACTGGGTGAGCTCCAATCACCTCAACTCACTTGGGTTATGCCATCTTGGAACAAGCGCTCAATCTCCTTCTGAACCTGTGCCAACCTTAGGCGGGTTATACCTATAAGGATGTTGCTTAATCAGAACAGTACCTCCTATATCTACGTCATGCATAATTAGATTCATACTTGCCAGTTTATTTCCACATATCTCCCCGTGCGATAGCAATAACCCTTTCGGGTCGTTTTGCTTTTTTCTCAGGAAGGTAACTCAATCATTTATCCCAATGGTTGACGACTTCCTCCTCGTCCAATATAATTTGAGGAATGCCCAATTCCGAATCCTCTGACCCTGGCTCTTCCCTCTCCCTTTGGCTTTCTCTCCCTGTCAAGCTCCCCTTTATGATTCGGAGATGCCGGTGTCGGACTGGGGTGGACAAAGTTAAAAATCACGCAACACCAGGATATAGTCCGACAGGTTTCATTGGAAGCACACTAGCTTTCGGAGCGACGCTCCTTCGTCAGGTTAGTCCGCACTTGGAATACTGCGTCCAGTTCTGGTGGCCCTATTGTAGGAAAGATGTGGGATGCTTTGGAGCGGGTTCAGAGGAGGTTTACCAGGATGCTGCCTGTACTGGAGGGTTTATCTTATGAGGAGAGGTTGACTGAGCTCGGACTTTTTTTTTCATTGGAGAAAAGGAGGAGGAGAGGGGACCTAATTGAGGTATACAAGGTAATGAGAGGCATAGATAGAGTCGATAGCCGGAGACTATTTCCCAGGGCAGAAATGGCTAAGGCGAGGGGGTCATAGTTTTAAGCTGGTTGGAGGAAAGTAGAGAGGGGATGTCAGAGGCGGGTTCTTTACACAGAGGGTTGTGAGAGCGTGGAATGCGTTGCCAGCAGCAGTTGTGGAGGCAGGGTCATTGGGGACATTTGAGAGACTCCTGGACACGCATATGGTCACAGAAATGTGAGGGTGCAGACATGAGGACCAGTGGTCGGCACAACATCGTGGGCTGAAGGGCCTGTTCGGTGCTGTACTGTTCGATGTTCTATGTACCTTTCTGTCTGGAGTCCTTAGTTCACTTCACTCAACCTCCTTTCGGCTGGACAAGGTCCACTAAACCTTGCTTTTCAAGGTTCACCTGTTACTGGGAGTAACACTAACACCTTCTCTCAGAAAGCAAAGTTTCAGATTTCTCATCTGCTGCCTGTTTCACTGTGTGCTGCGATACTTTGAAATGCGGTCTCTGTTTCACTGTTCTGGATAACTTGACACCTACGCGGTCTCTGAGTTCGGGCTTAATCAATTTCTTCTTAATTAATTTTTCGTGGCCGGCTCACTTCACGCCGGAAGACATCGCTTGGTCGGTCGTTTCCGCTGTGAATCGTACCCCTTTTTAATTCCTCAGACAGTGTTTGAACTCCTGTCGAAGTGCCGATTTCTAACAGTCAAAACCCATCCCTCCCCCCCCCCCCTCCTTCTTTTCTCCCTCTTTTTCCCTTCCCTCTGCTTTTCGTCGGAACTCGATCTGTTTCATTTCTGGCTGGCGTTCCTTCTCTTCTGACTCGAATGACACTCTGGTGCGGCCGCACTTGGGAGTACTGCGTACAGTTCTGGTCACCGCATTATAGGAAGGGCGTGGACGCTTCGGAAAGGGTTCAGAGGAGATTTACCCAGGATGTCGCCTGGTATGGGAGGGAAGGTCTGATGAGGAAAGGCTGAGGGACTTGAGGCTGTTCCTGCTGGAGAGAAGGTGGCTTAATAGAGACGTGCGCGATGACCTGTGGGTTCGATAGGGTGGACAGAGAGAGCCTTTCCCCTGGGATGGCGATGGCTAGCACGAGGGGACATAACTTTAAATTGAGGGGCTGATAGATACGGCACAGATGTCAGAGGTAGTGTCTTTACTCAGAGAGTAGTAGGGGGCGTGGAACGCACTGCCTGCCACAGTGGTAGACTCGCCAACTTTAAGGGCATTGAACTGGCCATTGGAGAGGCACATGGAGGAGAATGGAATGGTGTAGGTTAGATGGGCTTCAGATTGGTTCCACAGGTCGGTGCAACATCGAGGGGCCGAAGGGCCTGTGCTTGGCCGGAAACTTCTATATTCTATGCTTGGTTTTTCAATTGATTTCGAAAAATTCTGGTGCTGTTTCCAGCGAAGTGAAACGCTGAAGCGCTCGCTGTAATGATCTCTCCTTTCCTCGGCGGGGAGAGGCAGGGGAAGTCAGCTCCAATCGCGGCTTGACTGCTAATTCCTTGGCCTTCATCAGTTTTTGCCAACACTGTCAAGGTCACTTTTCCGCCTCCTTTCCCCACCCCCCCTCTCCCCCACCGGCAAACGCTTGGCGACTGAACGAGTCGCTGCTTGTCCCCAGAGCTGGTTAAACCAACCAGATTCAACACTTGGAGCACCGACAGCTCCCACTCACCGCCCTCGAGTCCGAATCCCAGTTCGGAACCAGGCAGCAAATCCCATAAAGAGCCGTCCATCTGTTATGGACGAGACCCCCCCCCCCCCCCCGCCCCCCCCAACCCCACCTCAAAACGTTTCAAGAAGGTAGCCCAGGCCTTAACTTTGCTAGCCATTCTCAGCGGGTGTACCACGGAGTGATGCAGCTGTTACAAAAGTGTAGAAGTGTACCGTCCTCCCCCCCCACCCCCGCCCCACCCTCCGCAATATTACCCCAGTCCCAAGCCTCCAACTCAGCCCCGCCCTCTGGACCTGTCCATCACTCCTCCCCACTGATCTTCTCCCTCACCTTCATCCACCTATCGCTGTCTCAGCTACCCAGCCCATCCCCTCCCATTTATCTCTCAGCAACCCACCCCCCCCCGACTCTCCTGATGAAGGGCTTCTGCCCGAAACGTCGATTCTCCTGCTCCCTCGGACGCTGCCTGACCTGCTGCGCTTTTCCAGCACCGCGCACTCTCGGCTCTGACCTCCAGCATCTGCGGTCCTGACTGTCTCCTGTAGAAGTGTACCGTACCTTTAAGAGAGTGAAGGACTCAGAGAGGCACACAGAGTGCTGGAGAAGTTTACATTGTAACATTTGTTAGGGTAGCTGGTTGCCTGGATACAAAAACAGATTCGAATTTGGCCAATCAGTGTAATTTATAACCCCCAAACGGCAACAAGTTTGAATTGAGTATATTGACAAACTTAAAAGCCAATGACACAATCAAAAGCTTTGGGGGGGGGGGGGTATAAGACCGAGGGAAGATTGAACAGTTGAGAGGGAACTGCCAGGCCACCAGCATCAGCAGACTGCCCGGAGAATAGCTCCCTTAAGGGTACCTTCATCGATCAATGACCAATGAAACAGAAATCCCTAAGAAGAAAGGAAGACAGAAAAAGACAAAGAGAAGATTCGACAGCT
The DNA here is from genome assembly GCF_037043375.1 of Chiloscyllium plagiosum. Classification (NCBI taxonomy): domain Eukaryota; kingdom Metazoa; phylum Chordata; class Chondrichthyes; order Orectolobiformes; family Hemiscylliidae; genus Chiloscyllium; species Chiloscyllium plagiosum. The sequence continues at coordinate 18,027,601 of NW_028270186.1, read as the reverse complement.
TCAAATTTTGAAATGTGAAGTTATTGGTAAATCTTAATTGAGGGTTTTAATCGTGTTAGTAATGTGGAGGGAAAGGTAAAAGATAGGTTGGAGGAAGGAGCTATAAACAGTTGTTAATTAATTATTCAATGTTAGACGTTAACAAAATAAAATTGTTACTTCTTACTTTAAATAGTGACTTTTGGGAATAGTTCCTGACCTCTTGAATTTTCACACGTTACTGCGCAGGATAAATCTTTTCACTGTCGCGGGTGTTAAATTAAGCAGGAGGGTTGACCCTGTGTCATAACGTTAGTTTTAAACGAAGCCGAACTCAGATACAAGGCTACCGCGTGGAACGCAAACAGGAGAGAAAAGAAAACCAAAGAAGGTGACCCGTCAAGGGGCGGCACTGTGGCTCAGTGGTAAGCGCCACTGCCTCACGGCACCAGGGACCCAGGTTCGATTCCGGCCTCAGGCGACTGTCTGTGTGGAGTTTGCACACTCTCCCCCCCGTGTCTGCGTGGGTTTCCTCTATATAATTTTTTTTTCTATACATGAGGATCTTCTGGATTGTTTATGTTTTATTTTGGTGCTCTTTCTTGGAATTGTTTTGAATTATATTATTTTGTATTCGTTGTAACGTTAAAAATATATTTTCCAATAAAAATAGATTGAAAACAAAAGCAGGGAGGTTATGTTGCAGCTGTACGGGGAGCTGGTGAGGCCACATCTAGGATACTGTGTGTAGTTTTGGTCTCCTCATTTGAGAAGGGATGGACGGGCTCTGGAGGGGGTGCAGAGGAGATTCACTGGGTTTGATTCCGGAGTTGAGGGGGTTGGTTTATGAGGAGAGACTGGGATTATATTCATTGGTATTCAGAAGACTGGGATTGGGTGGGGGGGGGGAGATCTTATAGAAACATATAAAATTACGAAGGGAATAGATAGGAAAGAGGTAGAGAGGGTGTTTCCACTGGCCGGTGAAACTGGGACAAGAGGGTGTAGCCTCCAAATGAGGAGGGGGGGGAGCAGATTGAGGAGGGACCTGTTCTCCCAGAGGGTTGGGAGTCGGTGGAATGCAGTGGAAGTGGTCGAGGCTTCCTCAGGGAATATTTTTAACGCTGAGATCGATCATTTGCGGAACAGTAAGGGAATGAAGGGGGAAGAGGGCGGGAGCCGAATCCATCAGAGAGATCAGCCATGACTCTGTTGAAGGGTGGGGGGCAGGCTTGAAGGGGGTCAGACGGCCTACTCCCGGTTCCTTATGTTCTAACCCCCCACGGATGCCGAAGGAGACGGATGCTTCGCATCTCTCCGAGCGTCGGACGGCGCGCTCAGCCGCAAGCCACGCCAGGTTCTGGAATCTGAGGTAACCCTCTTTGCTGTCCACTACACCTCCAATTTTGGTGTCATCCGCAAACTTACTAACTGTACCTCTTATGCTCGCATCCAAATAATTTATGTAAATGACAAAAAGTAGAGGGCCCAGCACCGATCCTTGTGGCACTCCACTGGTCACAGGCCTCCAGTCTGAAAAACAACCCTCCACCACCACCCTCTGTCTTCTACCTTTGAGCCAGTTCTGTATCCAAATGGCTAGTTCTCCCTGTATTCCATGAGACCTAACCTTGCTCACCAGTATCCCATGGGGAACCATGTCGAATGCCTACTGACGTCCATATAGATCACATTTACTGCGCTGCCCTCATCAATCCTCTTTGCTACTTCTTCAAAAAACTCAATCAAGTTTGTGAGACATGATTTCCCACGCATAAAGCCATGTTGACTATCCCTAATCAGTCCTTGTCTTTCCAAATACATGTACATCCTGTCCCTCGGGATCCCTCCAAGATTAGTTTAGGATGTCTGGAAGGTTCAGACCGAAGGGTCTGTGTCCACGCTATATGATGTTCCCTCAGGGACTTGCTGAGGAAAGGGTTTTGAAGGTCAGGGGCCAAACAGGGCTGGTTCGGTTCAGGCCGACGGTGGGCAGTTCGGGCCTGCTGTTTAGGCTGTGTGACGGTCTGTGCGACAAATCAACATGGAGGCCAGGGTGTTTGATAATAAAACGGTCAACTTGATTTAATGAAGAACGGAAGATAAATTAGCGAAGACATTAAATTACAATAAATAGTTAAATATCGAATCCTCTCAAGTTCCCGGACGCAACATAATTTAAAACGCGAATGTGGCGCGGCGAGTGAAAGCGGAGCAAATATTGCCCCCAGCCATTCACGTGACAATTCTTTCGGATCGCAGCGCATCCATTTCTAACCAGATTGAATATTCTGTACTCAGTACATACACAGACTCTCTCAAAAATCAACGACTTTCTGATTTGGGGTTCTGAGACAACGCGCAGTTTGGGGGTGGGGGGGGGGGGGGAGGGCGCGTGACATCAAGGAGGCCTCACTCGGCCGTGAAGATGGTGACCCTTTTCCTGTTGCCCTTGACGTCCATCTCGATGGGCTGGCCTTCGCTCAGCGCGGTGCTGATGTACCAACCGCGGTACATGGCCGACTCCAGCTCAAAGTAGTGCCCGCCGCTGCCCACACGCTTGAAGAACACGAAGCGCAGAAGGTCGGTGGCGCTGCTGATGTTCCTGAGGTTCTCGTCCCATTTCTGCCAGAGAGAGAGAGAGAGAGAGAGACAGGACGCACACGGTGAGAGAGCCATTCAGGTTTCCTCTAGCGTTCTCGGGCCGTCGTCCTGGCAACGGCGGACGGTGTCCGCTCTGCAGGACGCTAGGAGTATCAATCTCGCAGGATTCACACCGGCACCATTCGGGAAGGCCGGGAAGGGGATAGCCTGGAGCGGCAGATGGAGTCGAATGCCAGCTGTTGCATTGTGGGAAGGCAGGCCAGGGCAGGGCCTACACATAGCCGGGCCCTGACGAGGGAGTGTGGTGTGGAACAGAGGGAGAGAGAGAGACCTGGGGGCAGGAGGGGAGGGCGGTGGAGGGGTTGCAGGTACATAGTTCTTTAAACGCAGCTTTCGCAACTCGACAGGGAAACGACAAAGGCGTTTGGCACACTTGACATCGTCAGTCAGAGCATTGAGTTGGGATGTTATTTTGATTAGAGACGTACAACGTGGAAACAGACCCTCTGGCCTAACTCATTCATGCCAACCCAGATATCCCAGCCTAATCTAGTCCCATTTTGGCCCATATCCCTCCAAACCCTTCCTATTCATATACCCATCCAGATGCCCTTTAAGTGTTGCAATTGTACCAGCCTCCACCACATCCTCTGGCAGCTCATTCCACACACGTACCACCCTCTGTGTGAAAAAGTTGCCCCTTTAAGACCCTTTTATATCTTTCCCCTCTCACCCTAAACCTATGCCCCTCTAGTTCTGGACTCCCCCACCCCAGGGAAAAGACCTTGCCTATTTATCCTATCCATGCCCCCCTCATGATTTTATAAACCTCTACAAGGTCACCCCTCAGCCTCCGACGCACCAGGGAAAACAGCCCCAGCCTATTCAACCTCTCCCTGTAGCTCAAACCCTCCAACCCTGGCAACATCCTTTATTGAGCCCTTTCAAGTTTCACAACATCTTTCCGATAGGAAGGAGACCAGAATTGCATGCAATATTCCAACAGTGGCCTAACCAATGTCCTGTCCAGCCGCAACATGACCTCCCAACTCCTGTACTCAATACTCTGACCAACTTGGACGAGATTTTTAGTGGGCCCAGCATTGGAGTAATGCAGAGAGTTCAGGAACGGGAGCAGTCTGGAGGGTTGGAATGACTGAGAGAGGTCGGATGGGCTGGGGGCTCGTTTTTCCCTGGAGCGTTGAAGGCCCGAGGAGGCGGCGGGGGGTGGGGGAGGGGGGGGGTGGGGCAGGGCATGACCATTATAGAATCACGAGGGACGCAGATGAGGTGGATCACCAAGACCTTGCCCCCCGGGGTTGGGGAGTCCAACGGCAGAAGTTCACGTGTGGGGAAGAGATTTAAAAGGGACTCGAGGGGCAACGTTTGCACGTAGAGTGTGCGTCTGGAACCAGGAGGTGGTGAGATTCCAATACTTCAAAGGACGGGGAGATGGACCGGAACGTTCCGTGGGCCAAGTGCCGGCCAATGGGTACGTGGCCAGTCAGCGGCGGAATGGGTCGGGCCGAAGGCTCCGTTGGCGTGCTGTGCGAGGCCTCTCACGGCGGGGGGTACCGTGCCCGCCTCTGGACTCGAAGCCCAGGTGGGGGAGGGCGGTGTACAATCTCCCAGCAACCCCCTTGCGCCCCCTCCCCCCCCCCCCCCCCCCAGAGCCGAGTGTCCCCTTACCTCGGTCCTCACCCTCGGCCTCTCCTGCGGACCGGTGCAGGTGATGAAGAGATTCTGGTGGCTCACGCCCAGCACGACGGGCACACTTCTGGCTGGTCCCCCGTGGACTTGTAGTACCTGACGTCCAGCTGAACTGCGCGCAGAGAAAGGGGGGGGGGGGAGGTGTCAGAGAGGGGCGAGCTAACCATGAGAGCAACCACCAGGGAGGTGATGGGGCAAGGGAGTCACAGGACAAGCCCCCCCCCCCCCCCCCGCAGCGTGGAATCAGGCCTTCTTCGGCCCAATCCGTCAGGGCTGGGCCTGTTTTCTGGAACCCACCGCGGGTCCCTCTCGAAACCCCCAGGTCCCGCCACCTCTTCCCCTCCGTCCAGACCCCTTCGCAATGCTCTAACCCCCGTCCCACCCCTGGGCAGCCCCCTTTCACACTGTCCCTTTAAGAGAGCAGGAAGGCCGTTCCCGCACCGAGAGCTGAGTAGCGCCCGTGTGATCTGGCTGCCCCGGAATGCACCGGAACGTTGCATGTATGTCCCGGGAAGCGGACACCCCAGGCAGTTTCGGCAACAATTTGAATTTGACCAAAATGGGATGTCCCAGTGAACTGAAACCCAACTGAGTTTACATCTTTGGTTTCAGAGCAATGAGACCATCCGACATTGGGTGGTATATAAACCAAAAATCTTGAATGTCAGCCGGAGAGGAACTACCGTCAAGGGGAGAGAGAGAGAGAGAGAGAGAGACAGGGGAGAGAGAGAGAGAGAAGATAGAGAGAGAAGATAGAGAGAGAGAGACAGGAGAGAGAGAGAGACAGAGAGAGAGAGACAGGAGAGAGAGAAGATAGAGAGAGAGAGACAGGAGAGAGAGAAGATAGAGAGAGAGAGAGACAGGAGAGAGAGAGAGACAGAGAGAGACAGAGAGAGAGAGAGACAGAGAGAGAGAGAGAGACAGAGAGAGAGAGACACAGAGAGAGACAGGAGAGGGAGAGAGAGAGAGACAGGAGAGGGAGGGAGAGAGAGACAGGAGAGGGAGGGAGAGAGAGAGACGAGAGAGAGAGAGACAGGAAAGAGAGAGAGAAGATAGAGAGAGACAGGAGAGAGAGAGAGAGACAGGAGAGAGAGAAGATAGAGAGAGAGAGACAGGAGAGAGAGAGAGAGACAGGAGAGGGAGGGAGAGAGAGACAGGAGAGGGAGGGAGAGAGAGAGACAGGAGAGAGAGAGAGGAGAGACAGGACAGAGAGAAGACAGGAGAGAGAGAAGATAGAGAGAGAGAGAGACAGGAGAGAGAGAGAGAAGATAGAGACTGAGAGATACAGGAGAGAGAGAGAGACAGGAGAGAGAGAGAGACAGGAGAGAGAGGAGAGAGACAGAGAGAAACAGGAGAGAGAGAGACAGGAGTGAGAGAGAGAGAGACAGGAGAGAGAGAGAGAGAGAGAGAAGATAGAGAGAGAGAGACAGGAGAGAGAGAGAGACAGGAGAGAGAGAGAGACAGTGAGAGAGACAGGAGAGAGAGAGAGACAGGAGTGAGAGAGAGACAGGAGAGAGAGAGAGAGACAGGAGAGAGAGAGAGACAGGAGAGAGAGAGACAGGAGTGAGAGAGAGAAACAGGAGTGAGAGAGAGAGAAACAGGAGTGAGAGAGAGAGAAACAGGAGTGAGAGAGAGAGAGTCAGGGAGAGAGAGAGACAGGAGTGTGAGAGAGAGAGACAGGAGAGAGAGAGAGACGAGAGAGAGAGAGAGAGAGAGACAGGAGTGTGAGAGAGAGAGAGACAGGAGAGAGAGAGACAGGAGAGAGAGAGACAGGAGAGAGAGAGAGAGGCGAAAGAGGAAAGAGAGACGGGGAGGAGAGAGGGAGACAGGAGAGAGATGAGAGAGAGAGAGAAAGATGAGAGAGAGAAAGAGAAAAAGAGAGAGAGAAAGATTGAAACACTCGCTATCAAAAGGTACCTTTTCACATTGAAAGTATTTGCGAGTGAAAACTAAGAAGGTGACCCTGAGAGATCTCAGCCAGAAAAAGGAATTCACCGTTGAAGTAATTTTATGAAGTAATTATATTTGAAACAGCATATTGGTACAGAGTAGAGGCAGACAGGAAGGCGTTAAGAGGAAATGGGGGGGGAACGGTCGCTTCGAACTGTGAATAGTTGTTGTTCACCGTTCACTTTAAGAGTTCAGGAATAAATCGATATAATTTTTCTTAAAAATAGCGGAATTTGGGCGTTGGGTCGAATTCACGGAGAGAGTTAACCCCCCCACCCCCTCCCGTGTCGCAATGGTACCCTCTGCATGAACAAGTTCTAAATGTTACCCCCCCCCCCCACACACACTCTCTCGCTTCAAACAGTTTCAGATATCCCCTCCTCACAAGTGGGGAGAGGGGGAAGCATTCGTGAGTGGCCCTCATCACTTGCCCCCTCACATACTCCCCCTCCCCCTCAGCACAGGAAAGTTGGACCAGACCGCTTTGACGTGTTGTGTGAGGCTTGGGGCCTAGCATAGGAAAGTTGGACCAGCACACATTGACGTGTTGTGTGAGACTTGGGGCCTAGCATAGGAAAGTTGGACCAGCGCACATTGACGTGTTGTGTGAGACTTGGGCCTAGCATAGGAAAGTTGGACCAGCGCACATTGACGTGTTGTGTGAGACTTGGGGCCTAGCATAGGAAAGTTAGACCAGCGCACATTGACGTGTTGTGTGAGACTTGGGGCCTAGCATAGGAAAGTTGGACCAGCGCACATTGACGTGTTGTGTGAGACTTGGGGCCTAGCATAGGAAAGTTGGACCGGCGCACATTGACGTGTTGTGTGAGACTTGGGGCCTAGCATAGGAAAGTTGGACCAGCGCACATTGACGTGTTGTGTGAGACTTGGGGCCTAGCATAGGAAAGTTGGACCAGCGCACATTGACGTGTTGTGTGAGACTTGGGGCCTAGCATAGGAAAGTTAGACCAGCGCACATTGACGTGTTGTGTGAGACTTGGGGCCTAGCATAGGAAAGTTGGACCAGCGCACATTGACGTGTTGTGTGAGACTTGGGGCCTAGCATAGGAAAGTTGGACCAGCGCACATTGACGTGTTGTGTGAGACTTGGGGCCTAGCGTAGGAAAGTTGGACCAGCGCACATTGACGTGTTGTGTGAGACTTGGGGCCTAGCATAGGAAAGTTGGACCAGCGCACATTGACGTGTTGTGTGAGATTTGGGGCCTAGCGTAGGAAAGTTGGACCAGAGCACATTGACGTGTTGTGTGAGACTTGGGGCCTAGCGTAGGAAAGTTGGACCAGAGCACATTGACGGTGTTGTGTGAGACTTGGGGCCTAGCGTAGGAAAGTTGGACCAGCGCACATTGACGTGTTGTGTGAGACTTGGGGCCTAGCGTAGGTAAGTTGGACCAGAGAGCTTGACTGAGGGAAAGGTGGGGGCGGGGAGGGTCTGGAGTCACGTGGAGCCCCCGACACCCCCACTCCCCCAACGAAGAGGCGTAAGGATGCCAGATTGAGAGTTCCCTGGAGGAGAGGGTTTCCCAAGCCCCCATCTCCCCCCCCTCACTTCCCCCCCCCCCCCCCCCCACACCCCCCCCAACCCCACCGCCCGCAGCCAAAGGGTCGCCCACGCTAATTCTCCCGCCTACCTGCGTCGACGGGGTTCCTCAGGGAGACAGCCAGCAGCTGCAAGTCCTGCGCCAGGATGAGGGCCCGGTCCCTGTCGTCCGTCAGACGCCTGCGCTCGGTGTGCACGAAGCGGAAGCGACAGGTGGAACTCCCGGCGACGCCGTCGGAGATGAGGCAGGGGTCGATCTCTGCGGTGGTGGTGGTGGGGGGAGGAGGGAGAGAGAGAAATGGGGAAGGAGGGGTGAGAGGCGTTAGTGGATTGGGCTGATGGAGTGAGCGCAGAATTCCAACTCACAGGGGGGCGAACCGCCTGTACAGAATTGCCTCCCGCTCTCCTCCCCCAACCCTGTTGAGGTTCCCGAAGACGTGCAGGTTAGGGGTGGACCGTGCTACATTAACCCCCGAGCCCCCATCCACCCTCAGCGTCCAGGCCTGTTGCAGGAAATTCAGGGTGAAGGGGGGGGACGGAGCTAGGCAGGACGCTCTTGGGAGGGTTGAAGGGACCCGCGCCTGTTGGGATTCTCCAACCCTTCTGGTCTCCGTCCAGGAATCCGACGTCGATGGAATCGCTGCCGAGGGTTAACGTAGCTGGGGATTGGAGGAATAACCTATCTCCCCCAATCGGTGGGAGGGGGAAAGGGTTTAAACGGTCAGTGCCACCAACTGTCTGTACCAAATCTACTGGTTCCATTTCCCCGGACTGGGCCTAAAGCCTCACGGCACGTTGTCTCCCTAACCGTGCTGTGAGGCTTGGGGCCTAGTGTGGGAAAGTGGGGCCAGAGCGCTTGATGTGCTGTGTGAGGCTTGGGGCCTAGTGTGGGAAAGTGGGGCCAGAGTGCTTGATGTGCTGTGTGAGGCTTGGGGCCTAGTGTGGGAAAGTGGGACCAGGGCGCTTGATGTGCTGTGTGAGGCTTGGGGCCTAGTGTGGGAAAGTGGGGCCAGAGTGCTTGATGTGCTGTGTGAGGCTTGGGGCCTAGTGTGGGAAAGTGTGGCCAGAGCGCTTGATGTGCTGTGTGAGGCTTGGGGCCTAGTGTGGGAAAGTGGGGCCAGAGCGCTTGATGTGCTGTGTGAGGCTTGGGGCCTAGTGTGGGAAAGTGGGGCCAGAGTGCTTGATGTGCTGTGTGAGGCTTGGGGCCTAGTGTGGGAAAGTGGGACCAGTGTAGATTTGGTACAGACTGTTGGCAGCACTGACCCCCCCCCCCCCCCTCCCCGATTGGTTGGGAGAGGGGCAGTCGGGAGGGTGTCTGTGGCGTCCGAGTTCCAGACCCTCCCGTGGGAGTGAAGCGAAGCGGGGAAACGGGGGAGCGCCCACATGCCCTTACCTTCCATGATGGCGCTGAAGTCTCCCAGCAAGTCCGTGTCAGCAAAGGCGCTGGAGTCGTGCGCCCAGCCCTTGGGGGAGGGGCGACCCTGGAGCCCAGCCTTGAACTTCTCGATGGCCAGGACCAGCATGACCGCCCGCTCCAGGGAGAGGCGGGTGCTGCCCATTGGCACGATGGCCGAAGACGCCCCCATGATCTTCAGCTGGTAGCTCTCATGCTCCTCTCCATCTGGGCCTCCGCACACCTCCATCTTGTTGGGTATCTTCACCTGAAGGGGGGTCTGGGAAGTGGGGGGAGGACAATCACAGGATGACATCCGATTTCGCCAAGGTGCCAACCATCGAAGGAAGGCAAACAGTGCCCCCTCCAAACATGGCGAGAGAGGATTGGGGTACAGGTAGTGGGTGGACAGGGGGTATCGTGTGTGCACGGTCTCCTTACCTGAGGAAGGACAACCTGGCAATGGAGCGAAGGGTTTCCCAGACTGATTCCAGGGGTTGACGGACCGAGAGAGACCGGATTGGGTTAGGATTATGTTCACCGGAAGTTCGGAAGCATGGGGGGGCGGGGGCAAGTCTTGGGAAACCTGTCGAATTCGAACAGGGAGTCGACGGGGGTAAAGGAGGAAGATGGGGGTGGCTCTGAAGGAGGGGATCCCGGCTGGAGGAGATGGGCTCGGACTGAGACAAGGAGGGATGTGTAAATGGTTCTCACCTGAAGTGGGGCACACGTACTCGGAGAGCCCGCGGACTCCCTTCTGCATTTGTAACTGAAGGGCCTGTGGAGAACAGCAACAGTTAGACTCAGGCTGTACGGAAGGTGCAACGTTCCCTGCTACTGGCTGTGTCGTTCCGACACGGACACAGGGGCCCGAGCGGGATAGATAGTATTGATCACCCTATTCCCCCACCCTCACCCCCGGGGAAGCAGGGGTCAGGGCACCTCACTGACACACACACACACACACTCACTCTCTCTCTCACACATACTCTGTCCCTCTCTCACCCTCTCTCACACACACTCTCTGTCTCACACACTCTCTCTCTCTCACACACACTCTCTCCCTCTCTCACACACACACTCTCTCACACACTCTCTCTCTCACGCACACACTCTCTCTCTCACGCACACTCTCTCTCTCTCACGCACACTCTCTCACGCACACTCTCTCTCTCTCACACTCTCTCTCTCACGTACACTCTCTCCCTCTCTCACACTCTCTCCCTCTCTCACACACTCTCTCTCACACTCTCTCTCTCACGCACTCTCTGTCTCACACACACTCTCTCCCTCTCTCACACACACTCTCTCTCTCACGCACACTCTCTCTCTCTCACACACTCTCTCTCTCTCACGCACACTCTCTCCCTCTCTCACACTCTCTCCCTCTCTCACACACTCTCTCTCACACTCTCTCCCTCTCTCACACACTCTCTCTCACACTCTCTCTCTCACGCACTCTCTGTCTCACACACACTCTCTCCCTCTCTCACACACACTCTCTCCCTCTCTCACACTCTCTCCCTCTCTCACACACTCTCTCTCACACTCTCTCTCTCACGCACTCTCTGTCTCACACTCTCTCTCTCTCACACACACTCCCTCCCTCTCTCACACACACACTCTCTCACACACTCTCACGCACACTCTCTCTCTCTCACGCACACTCTCTCTCTCTCACGCACACTCTCTCCCTCTCTCACACTCTCTCCCTCTCTCACACACTCTCTCTCACACTCTCTCTCTCACGCACTCTCTGTCTCACACTCTCTCTCTCTCACACACACTCTCTCCCTCTCTCACGCACTCTCTCTCTCACGCACACTCTCTCTCTCACGCACACTCTCTCTCTCTCACACACTCTCTCTCTCTCACGCACACTCTCTCCCTCTCTCACACTCTCTCCCTCTCTCACACACTCTCTCTCACACTCTCTCTCTCACGCACTCTCTGTCTCACACTCTCTCTCTCTCACACACACTCCCTCCCTCTCTCACACACACACTCTCTCACACACTCTCACGCACACTCTCTCTCTCTCACGCACACTCTCTCTCTCTCACGCACACTCTCTCCCTCTCTCACACTCTCTCCCTCTCTCACACACTCTCTCTCACACTCTCTCTCTCACGCACTCTCTGTCTCACACTCTCTCTCTCTCACACACACTCTCTCCCTCTCTCACGCACTCTCTCTCTCACGCACACTCTCTCTCTCACGCACACTCTCTCTCTCACGCTCTCTCTCTCACGCACACTCTCTCTCACGCACACTCTCTCTCACGCACACACTCTCTCTCTCACACTCTCTCTCTCATGCACACTCTCTCACACACACACTGTCTCACACACACACTCCCTCTCTCACGCACACACACTCTCTCACACTCTCTCTCACGCACACACTCTCTCCCTCTCTCACACACACTCTCTCCCTCTCTCACACTCTCTCTCACGCACACTCTCTCTCTCACGCACACACTCTCTCTCATGCACACACTCTCTCTCTCACACTCTCACACACACACTCTCTCCCTCTCTCACACACTCTCTCTCACACTCTCTCCCTCTCTCACACTCTCTCTCACGCACACACTCTCTCTCTCACACTCTCTCTCACGCACACACTCTCTCACGCACACACTCTCTCCCTCTCTCACACACTCTCTCTCTCACACTCTCTCCCTCTCTCTCTCACACTCTCTCCCTCTCTCTCTCTCTTATATGCACACACTGCGTGCAGCTACCACCGCCCCACTCCCTGCTCAGCTTGCCCTAACCAAGCTCACCCTGGGGCCTGGTCCAGCCTCTTCCTGCTTTCCGAAAACCATCACAGGCTCCTGGAAAAGCTGCCTCTCTCCAGTCAGGTGCGCTCCCTGTTTCCCCCCCCCCCCCACCCTCCTCTCCCCCACCGTGAGCTGGGCGGTGGTCCCCGTAAAAAGTCAGATTGTGACGGGACTATGTCCCATCGAGGGGGCCCCTCTGACTGACCTAGAAGACAACTCTCTCTCTCCCTCTCTCACACACTCTCTCTCTCTCCCTCTCTCACACACTCTCTCACACACACACTCTCTCCCTCTCTCACATACTCTCTCTCTCTCCCTCTCTCACACACTTTCTCTCACATTCTCTCCCTGTCTCACACACTCTCTCTCACACTCTCTCCCTCTCTCTCACACTCTCTCCGTCTCTCTCACACACTCTCCCTCTCTCACACACACTCTCCCTCTCTCACACACACTCTCCCTCTCTCACACACTCTCCCTCTCTCACACACTCTCTCTCACACACACTGTCTCCCTCTCACACACACTGTCTCCCTCTCACACACACACTCTCCCTCTCTCAAACACTCTCTCTCTCACACACTCTCTCTCTCACACACTCTCTCTCACACACACTCTCTCTCACACACACTCTCTCTCACACACACACTCTCTCTCTCACACACTCACTCTCACACACACTCTCTCTCACACACACTCTCTCTCTCACACACTCACTCTCACACACACACACTCTCTCCCTCTCTCACACACTCTCTCTCTCACACACTCTCTCTCCCTCTCACACACACTCCCTCTCTCACACAGTCTCTCTCTCTCTCACACTCTCTCTCTCTCCCTCTCTCTCTGAAGCTCCCGTCTCCAAAGTTTGAAGAGACAGAGCCTGTGTGTCTCAGAGTGACGGGATCGAATTCCACCCCTTGGCTCTACCTTTGAGCCTCATCGTGGTCGGCGGGAACGCTGACGGATCGGAGCTCAGTCCTCATGTCTTATCGCAGTCGCTCGCTCGAAGTGGGTTTGCAGGTTGGAAAGTGATCTGATGGAGAGCGGTTTTCCCCCCTGCTTTATACTCTGGACTGGCCCAGCCTCCCTCCCTCCCTCTTCCCCCCTCCCTCCACAATCCTGGGCAGTCCATTGCCTCGGGGAAAAGTTTGAGGTTTCGCAAGATTTGAGTAATTTCCGCTGTGTGGGGAGGAGAGCGAGAGAAAGAGAGAGCGAGAGAGAGAGAGAGAGAGAGAGAGAGTCCCCGGGAATTAACCCTCCCTTCCCCCAACCCCCTTCACCTCGTATCCCTGACCCCCGCTCACGTTACCTTTTCGCAAACACTACCCCCAACCCCCCCGGAATATTAAGCTGCCAGTCCTGCCCATCCCTGAGCCATGTTTCTGTAATTGCTATGATATCCCAGTCCCATGTTCCTAACCATGTCCTGAGTTCATCTGCCTTCCCTGTTAGGCCCCTTGCATTGAAATAAATGCAGTTTAATTTATTAGTCCTACCTTGTCCCTGCCTGCCCTGACTGTTTGACTCACTTCTGTTCTCAGCTGTACCCGTCTCAGATCGATCTCTTTCCTCACTGTCTCCCTGGGTCCCCCTCCCCTCCCACTTTACTCGTTTAAATCCTCCCGAGCAGCTCTAGCAAATTTCCCTGCCAGTATATTAGTCCCCTTTCAATTTAGGTGCAATCCTGGGTCACTTCTATCCCAAAAGAGATTCCAATGTTCCTAAAATGTGAATCCTTCTCCGATACACCAGCTCCTCAGCCCTGCATTCATCTGCTCTATCCTCCTATTCCCACCCTCACTAGCTCGTAGCACTGGGAGTAATCCAGATATTACTACCCTTGCAGACCTCCTTTTTAAATTCCTCCCTTCAAAATCTCATCATTTTCCCTTCGTCTGATATAAAAGGGACCTGCGGGGACAACGTTTTCACACAGAGGGTGGTGCATGTATGGAATGAGCTGCCAGAGGAAGTGGTGGAGGCTGGTACAATTACAGCATTTTAAAGGCATCTGGACAGGTATATGAATAGGAAGGGTTTGGAGGGAGATGGGCCAAGTGTTGGCAAAGGGGTCTAGATTAGGTTAGGATATCTGGGTCGACATGGACGAGTTGGGCCAAAGGGTCTGTTTCCGTGCTGTACATCTCTATGAACATCCTCTGCTCACCGGGGGTGGGGGGAGAATGTCAATTGCTAGGGGACTCAAGTGAGAGGGGCTAAGTCAAAACGAGATGTGAGAGGCAAGTTTTACTTTACACAGAGGAGGGCGGGGAGGCACTTATAATAGCGGCATATAAGAGGCACCGCAACAGCTGAATAGCCAGGGCATAGAGGGATGCGGACACCATAGAGGCAAAAGGCTTTCAGCTTCGAGAGACGCGGTATGTCGGCATGGTGTTAGTGAGCCCAGTTCCTGTGCTATACTGTCTTTTGCTGTTTGTTTGCGGTCTCTCTGCATCGGTAGGAAGCATAGAACTTAGAACATTCCAGCGCAGTACAGGCCCTTCGGCCCCTCAATGTTGCACCGACCTGTGGAACCAATCTGAAGCCCATCAAACCTACACCATTCCATTCTCATCCATATGCCTATCCAATGACCCTTTAACTGCCCACAACGATAGCGATCTGTTTTACAAAGCAGCGGGAACTGTGCGCAAAGCCAGAACGCCGATATTTAACCCCTCCCCCTGCAACGTCCGTACAAGAACCGACATTCTCTACCTTGCGTGCGCACACAAAGAGGGCATTTTGTTTGAATGAATTCACCTCCTCGAACATCTCTCCCGGCCACATCCTGGGAACGATCTCATTTCCTCGACCGAGGCACGCGGACATCGGGAACGGGAACAGACACCGCTGGAGAAATTCAGCAGATCCAGTCGCGGGGAGAAAGGGAGAGAGAGAGAGAGAGAGAGCAGAGTTGACGTCTCAGTTCCGGTGACTCGGAACGTCGCTGGACTGAGACATCACTCGGGCAAAAACCGAGTGCCAGAGAAACCCAGGCCTACAGTATGACTGGAAACATTAGCCCTGACGCAACAGCTATCCCACTGTGAATGATGTGTGACCCTCCGACTCCCAGCACTAGCGAAACGTGGTCAAATGTGCAGACAATGCAAATGCAGGAGGATAGATACAAGGGGCGGCTCATCGTTTACAGAGACCGATCGATACAGTCAGAGCATTGAGTATAAGAGTTGGGAGTCAAGATGAGAGTGGTGCTGGAAAAGCACAGCAGGTCAGGCAACATCCGAGGAGCAGGAAAATCGACGTTTCGGGCTAAGGCCCTTCATCAGGAATCTTCGGGCTTTCGATGTTCCTGCTCCTCGGATGCTGCCTGACCTGCTGTGCTTTTCCAGCACCACTCTCATCTTGACTCTGACCTCCAGCGTCCCCACTTCCGCCTCGAAGCATTGGGAGGTCATGTTGCAGCTGCACAGGACGTTTGGTCAGGCCGGTGTTGGAATATTGCGTACAATTCCGGTCTCCCTGCTACAGGAAGGATGTTGTGAAAGGGTTCAGGAAAGATTTACAAGCACGTCAGAGGGTTTGAGCTACAGGGAGAGGCTGAACAGGCCGGGGATGTTTTCCCTGGAGCGTCGGAGGCTGAGGGGGTGACCTTATAGAGGTTTATAAAATCATGAGGGGACATGGATAGGGTAAATAGACACGGTCTTTTCCCCTGGGGTGGGGGAGTCCAGAACTAGAGGGTTTAGGGTGAGAGGGGAAAGATATAAAAGAGACCTAAGGGGCAACTTTTTCACACAGAGGGTGGTACGTGTATGGAATGAGCTGCCAGAGGAAGTGGTGGAGGCTGGTACAATTGCAACATTTAAGAGGCATTTGGATGGGTATATGAATAGGAAGGGTTTGGAGGGATACGGGCCGGGTGCTGGCAGGTGGGACTGGATTGGGTTGGGATATTTGGGTCAGCATGATCACGTTGGGCTGTTCCTGTGCTATATGACCTCTACAATACTTGGCATTAGTGAGTAAAGAGTTAAATGCCGTGTGGAAAAGCCAGTATGGGAAGGGATTAGATTAGATTAGATTCCCTACAGTGTGGAAACAGATCCTTCGGTCCACGCCGACCTTGCAAAGTGAAACCCATCCAGACCCATTCCCCAACATGTACCCCTGACTAATACATCTAACACTTGCGGGCAAGGCCAATCCACCCTAACCTGCACATCCCTGAGCACTATGGGTAATTTAGCACGGCCAATCCACCCTAACCTGCACATCCCTGAGCACTATGGGTAATTTAGCAAGGCCAATCCACCCTAACCTGCACATCCCTGAGCACTATGGGTAATTTAGCACGGCCAATCCACCCTAACCTGCACATCCCTGGGCACTATGGGTAATTTAGCATGGCCAATCCACCCTAACCTGCACATCCCTGAGCACTATGGGTAATTTAGCATGGCCAATCCACCATAACCTGCACATCCCTGAGCACTATGGGTAATTTAGCATGGCCAATGCACCCTAACCTGCACATCCCTGAACACTATGGGTAATTTAGCATGGCCAATCCACCCTAACCTGCACATCCCTGGGCACTATGGGTAATTTAGCATGGCCAATCCACCCTAACCTGCACATCCCTGAGCACTATGGGTAATTTAGCACGGCCAATCCACCATAACCTGCACATCCCTGAGCACTATGGGTAATTTACCATGGCCAATCCACCCTAACCTGCACATCCCTGAGCACTATGGGTAATTTACCATGGCTAATCCACCATAACTTGCACATCCCTGAGCACTATGGGTAATTTACCATGGCCAATCCACCCTAACCTGCACATCCCTGAGCACTATGGGTAATTTAGCATGGCCAATCCACCCTAAACCGCACATCCCTGAGCACTATGGGTAATTTAGCATGGCCAATCCATCCTAAACGGCACATCCCTGAGCACTATGGGTAATTTAGCACGGCCAAACCACCCTAACCTGCACATCCCTGAGCACTATGGGTAATTTAGCACGGCCAATCCACCATAACCTGCACATCCCTGAACACTGTGGGTAATTTAGCATGACCAATCCACCCTAACCTGCACATCCCTGAGCACTATGGGGTAATTTAGCACAGCTAATCCACCCTAACCTGCACATCCCTGAACACTGTGGGTAATTTAGCACGGCCAATCCACCCTAACCTGCACATCCCTGAGCACTATGGGTAATTTAGCATGGCCAATCCACCCTAACCTCCATATCCCTGAGCACTATGGGCAATTTAGCATGGCGAATCCACCCTAACCTCTAGCATGGCCAATCCACCCTAACCTGCACATCCCTGGGCACTATGGGTAATTTAGCATGGCCAATCCACCCTAACCTACACATCCCTGAGCACTGTGGATAATTTAGCATGGCCAATCCACCCTAACCTGCACATCCCAGGACACTATGGGCAATTTAGCATGGCCAATCCACCCTAACCTGCACATCCCTGAGCACTGTGGGCAATTTAGCATGGCCAATCCACCCTAACCTGCACATCCCTGAATACTATGGGCAATTTAGCATGGCCAATCCACCCTAACCTACACATCCCTGAGCACTGTGGATAATTTAGCATGGCCAATCCACCCCAACCTGCACATCCCTGAGCACTGTGGGCAATTTAGCACGGTCAATACACCCTAACCTGCACATCTCTGGACACTATGGGCAATTTAGCATGGCCAATCCACCCTAATCTGCACATCCCTGAATACTATGGGCAATTTAGCATGGCCAATCCACCCTAACCTGCACATCCCTGAGCACTATGGGTAATTTAGCACGGCCAATCCACCCTAATCTGCACATCCCTGAACACTATGGGTAATTTAGCACGGCCAATCCACCCTAACCTGCACATCCCTGAGCACTATGGGTAATTGAACATGGCCAATCCACCCTAACCTGCACATCCCTGAGCACTATGGGTAATTTAGCATGGCCAATCCACCCTAACCTGCACATCCCTGAATACTATGAGCATGGCCATCCACCCTAACCTGCACATCCCTGAACACTATGGGTAATTTAGCATGGCCAATCTACCCTAACCTCCATATCCCTGAACACTATGGGTAATTTAGCATGGCCAATCCACCCTAACCTCCATATCCCTGAGCACTATGGGCAATTTAGCATGGCCAATCCACCCTAACCTCTAGCATGGCCAATCCACCCTAACCTGCACATCCCTGGGCACTATGGGTAATTTAGCATGGCCAATCCACCCTAACCTCCATATCCCTGAGCACTATGGACAATTTAGCATGGCCAATCCACCCTAACCTCCATATCCCCGAGCACTATGGGTAATTTAGCATGGCCAATCCACCCTAACCTGCACAGACACTGGGGAGAATGTGCAAACTCCACACAGACAGTCGCCCGATGCTGGAATTGAACCCGGGTTCCTGGCGCCGTGAGGCAGCGGCGCTAACCACTGAGCCCGTTGTGCTGCCCCAGGGGAGACTAAAGGAGCAGAGTATCATTTCAACGGGGAAAGACTGCGGAAAGCTGCAACTAGAGGCCAGAAAGCGAGCACACAGCAGGGAATCAGGAAGGGCGATTGGAATATTGACCCTTATTTCAAGGGGGTATTGAGGATAAGGGTCGGGAGATCTCACTGCAACTTGACATGGTCCTGGGGAGACCCCCTCCTGGGCAGTTCCGCTCCCCCTTTATTTTAAGGGAAAATATCGTTTCGCTGGAGACTTAAAACTCAAACTTCGTTTCCGAGGAGATTCACTCGGATTGTCCCCAGAGGGATTGTCTGATGAGCAAAAGGCCTAACAGGACTTTCCTCACTGGCATTTCGAGGAACGAGAGGCGATCTCATTGGAAACATATTGACAGGGCCAACTCTAGGGGGCTGTTTCCCCCCCCCTCTCTCACGGGAGGGTCAGGGAGCAGAGGGCACGCTCTCAGAATACAGGGATCGCCGACCGAAGACCAAGATGAGGAGGGGTTTCTCCTCTGGGAAGGGGGTTGGGAATGGACAGGGAGCTGTGGGAAGCAGGGGATATTTGAGATTTGAGGTCGATAGATTCTCGATCAGTCGGGGAACCGTGGAGAGGGGGGGGGGCTAAAGGGGGCAGGAAAACGGAACAGGGCTCCTATTGACTGGGGGAGTAGGCCGAGAAGCCTGAGCCGTTTTCTCTGATGGAGCGCCGGCGAGTTGCGGATTTCCGAGCGGGAACGCCGGGAATGTGGAGAGGCGGGGGGAGGGGGGTCGAGGGAGTCATTTAAGGACAAGAGTTGAAGGCGGAATCAGATTACCCCAGACCGCAGCGGGCATGAGGAAGTGTTCTCAGTGCTCGAGGCCGCTGTGAGGTGGGGGGGAGGGGAGAGGCGGTTAAAGAGAAATGCCAATTCTGTCAACTGCGCTCGCTTCCTGTCAACGGAACTTAAAAATGAGCTTTGTGGCTCTGGGGAATCGAGTGTTCTAGATCGAGCTAAACCTGCTTTGTCGAAGGGTGGCTGAGAGGTCTCTGAACATCCGTGTTTGAGAATTCCCAAGGCCTTCTATCCCCAAATCAGTTTGAGCCGTGTTTCACAATCGGGGGGGGGGGGGCAATGGGTTTTTTTTATTTGCAATAGAAAGCATTGTATACCGACAGTCACCCCCAATTTCCATGGAATAATATCCAAAGTTCGAGCCATTAAAAGGGATTGAATAATCCAGTCCCTGGAATATATGAGAGTGTCGGCCATCTTGGATGACGAGGGAATGGCGAATGGTTTCCAAACGTTTGGACCTTTCTTCCCAGACGCCGGCTCGTTCAGTATTATTCAGTCCGGATCGTCTCGTCTCCGAGTGGAGCAAGGGATTGTGGGACCAAACGGCTAGTTAGTCGTTCCTGAGGGAAACAACCGTGATCTCTCAAGTTTTGCAAACGTCACGGTTGTCATTCCTCCAAATGATTTGATGAAAATATGGAAGCCACAGTACGCAGGCCTGTGGTTGGCGCAAGCATGGTGGACAATGTAGAAAAGGTTGGCCAAGAGCTCTTGATCAGATGCGTCAACGGGCTGATGAGTGGCGTATGGCGTTCAATTTGGATAGGTTCGGTAAAACCGACGAGGGTGGGACTTAGGCAATTAATGGCGGGATGGGACAGCGTGGTAGAACAGACAGACCTAGGGGGTTAAGGTCCATCATCCTCTGCAGTTTGGAGTCTCAGGGCGGTTGAGAGGGCGTTTGGCACGCTCGCCATCATCGCTCAGTCCTTGGCCTACAGTACTCGGGACATCACGTTGAGGTTGTACGGGTGAGTCCCTTTCTCGAGTACTGTGTCCAGATCCAGCCACCCCGTTACACGGACACTATTAAAGCTGGAAAGGGTTCCCAGGATGTTTCTCGGGGAATGGAAGGGCTGAGTTAGCCAGAGAAGCTGGGAGTTTTTCCATTGGACAGCGTAGGAGGGGGTGACCTGATAGAGGTTTATAAAATCACGAGGGGTTTAGATCAGGTGAACTGCAGGTATCTCTTCCCGAGGGATGGGAATTCCGAGACTGTAGCCTCAAACTGAATGTTTGCATTCAACTGAATTAACTTTCAGTCTTTTAGTGGTGATGACGCAAAGTCAGGGACCAGAGGGCACACTCTTTCCTTCATCGGACGGGCGATTGAGTATACAATGCTTGGCAGGTCATGTTACCGTTGGTTCGGCCACATTTGGAATACCGCTGGTCGCCACACTACCAAAAGGATGTGGACACTTTGGAGAGGGTGCGGGGGGGAGGTTCACCAGGATGCTGCCCTGGTATGGAGGGCGCTAGCTATGAAGAGAGGTTGAGGAGATTGGGATTATTTTCATTACAGAGACGGAGGTTGAGGTGGGGGGGGGGGAGGTGGGGGAGCCTGATACAAAATCATGACAGACATAGACAGGGTGGATAGCAAGACGTTTTATCCCCCAGAGTGGGGGGGGGGACTCAATTACTAGGGGTCACGAGTTCAAGGTGAGAGGGGAAAGGTTTAAGAGAGATATTGTGTGGAAAGTTCGTTATGCAGAGGGTGGTGGGTGCCTGGAATACGTTGCCAGTGAAGGGTGGTAGAGGCGGGCACGATAGCGTCATTGAAGATGTATCCAGAGTGGGCAGGCAGCAGAGGGATACAGACCCTTAGAGAATAGGCGACGGGTTTTCGATGGAGGATCTGGATCGGCGCAGGAGGGCCGAAGGGCCTGTTCCTGTTCTGGAACGTTCTTGAGTTCAAGCAAGGGGGGGGGGGGGATTTCTGCTTGAGCCAATCCTCTCCTGTAACAGGTGCCAAGTCACCTGAGCTGGTGGAGAGGGCAGTGCCACACCACCCTGCACCGCCAGGCGCGCAATGAGTCCGGAGGTCAGGGGAGGCCGACTCAAGAGCTGAACTCCGGGGTTGAAGGGGTTAATGGTCGCCCAGCGCATCCCTCTCCAACATTGACACTGCATCCGCTGCATGAGTCACGGTGTAATTGCCAAAACGTCCGACTGGAAAATTCCCGCAACATTGTTTCTCTGCTGCCCCTGGTGTAATGTCATCCCCCACGACGATACAACTTATCCCTGGAGGGCCACGCATCACAGCTCTGCGGTCGCCAACAAAGCGATGCCTGGCACTGTGCCACTGTTGACCAATGATGGGGTACGTCGTGTGAAATTCCCAGGATCAGCAGGGTCACCGAGCTTTTTGTTTGGACCATTTTCTCGGAGTAAACTCTTCCCGTGCCACTGCTAATTCTGTCTGTGCAGACCTTTGTTCTCACACGCACACAAACACACACTTACGCACACTCACACACACTCACACTCTCACATTTTCACACTCACACACCCGCACGCACACACACACTCTCTCTCACACACCTGCACACACACTCACATTCACACACTCTCACACACACACGCACACATTCGCACGCTCACACACACACTCTCTCGCACACACACATACACACACTCTGGCAAATACACACTCTCTCTCACACGCTCACGCACTCACTCACACACACAGACTCTCTCTCTCACACACATAGTCACACACCCGCACACACACTCTCACACACACACTGTCTCACACACAC
>NW_028270186.1:17990532-18000532 GCF_037043375.1 Chiloscyllium plagiosum | reverse complement strand
ACACACACTCTCTCACACACGCACACACAGACACAGACACACACACACACTCTCTCTCTCTCCCACACACAGACACACACACAGACACACACACACACTCTCTCACACACACATTCTCTCTCACGCACACACAGACACACACACACTCTCTCTCTCACACACACACACTCACACACTCTCTCACACACACACTCTCTCACACACACACACTCTCTGTCACACACACACACTCTGTCACTCACACACACTCTCTGTCACACACACTCTGTCTCACACACTCTCACACACACACACATTCTCTCTCTCACACACACACACACTCACACACACACACTCTCTCTCACACACACACACTCACACACACACACTCTCTCTCTCTCACACACACACTCTCACACACACACTCTCACACACACACTCTCTCTCTCTTTCACACACACACTCTCTCACACACATTCTCTCTCACACACACACTCTCTGACACACACGCACACACACACTCTCTCACACACAAACACACTCTCTCTCACACATACACTCTCTCACACACACACTCTCTCACACACACACTCTCTCACTCACACACACACACACTCTCACACACACATTCTCTCTCTCTCTCACACACACTCTGTCTCTCTCACACACACACACACACTCTCTCACACACACACACTCTCTCACTCACACTCACACACACTCACACACACACACTCACACACACACACACTCTCTCTCACACACACACACTCACACACACACTCTCTCTCACACACACACACTCACACACACACTCTCTCTCACACACACTCACACACACACTCTCTCACACACACACTCTCTCACACACACACACACTCTCTCACACACACATTCTCTCTCTCTCTCACACACACACTCTCTGCCTCTCACTCACACACACACACACACTCTCTCACACACACACACACACTCTCTCACACACACATTCTCTCTCTCTCTCACACACACTCTGTCTCTCTCTCACTCACACACACACACACACACACACTCTCTCTCTCACACACACACACACACACTCACTCACACTCACACACACTCACACACACTCTCTCTCTCACACACACACACACTCACACACACACACTCTCTCACACACACATTCTCTCTCTCTCTCACACACACTCTCTGCCTCTCACTCGCACACACACACTCTCTCTCACACACACACACTCTCTCACACACACATTCTCTCTCTCTCTCACACACACTCTGTCTCTCTCTCACTCACACACACACTCTCTCTCTCTCACACACACACACACTCACACACACTCACACTCACACACACACACACACTCTCTCACACACACATTCTCTCTCTCTCTCACACACACTCTGTCTCTCTCTCACTCACACACACACTCTCTCTCTCACACACACACACACACTCTCTCACACACACACACTCACGCACACTCACACTCACACACACACACACTAAAGTTCCCGGGAGACCCAGGTTCAAATCCTGGCAGAGTAATAGTTTGAAATTCGAATTCGATTTCAAAGTATAATCTAAATTGTTGGGGAGGAAGTGCCTCTGTTTCCTCTCGGAGACAGGAACGTGCCCTCCTTGCTTTAGCCTGGGACTACCCTCCCTCTGGCCCAATCCGAATGGGCGATAAATGCCAACACAGCCAGCGACCTCCGAGCGAACTCTTTCACAAAAAAGTCAGAAATTTCCAGTAACCACACATCGAACCACATGTCCGCCGCCCCGGTTGCGAAATCAATTCGGTTAAATTCACTCCAAAAACCCCAGGTGCCGCATTCAGTGTAAGCCCGAAATTTGGAGTCAATGGGACATGGAGTGTAATTTGGATCAACGTCGTGTTTTTTTTGAAAGCCAACCGAGGGTGGGGCGCCTGCAGTTAAAAGTAGGGCCCGGGGGGCAGTGTTATCGAACAGAGAGACCGAGGGGTTCGGGTTCATCATCCTTTGCAGCTCAGGGTGGTTCAGCAGGTGATTGGCACGCTCGCGTCCATTGCTCCGACCTTGGAGTTCCAGGCACCCACCACCCTCCGCGTGAACAAATTCCCACCCAACATCTCCCTTAAACTTTTCCCCCTCTCACCTTGAACCCGTGACCCATAGCAATTGAGTGCCCCCCCTCCCGGGGGTAAAGCGTCTTGCTTACCCACCCTGTCTATGATTTTGTCGAACTCAATCAGGCCCCCACCTCCTCAACCTCCGTCTCTGTAATGAAAATAATCTCAATCTCCTCAACCTCTCTTCATAGCTAGCGCCCTCCATACCAGGGCAGCATCCCGGTGAACCTCCCCCTGCACCCTCTCCAAAGCGTCCCCACCCTTTTGGTAATGTGGCGACCAGAACTGTACGCGGTATTCGGCCAAACCAATGTCTTATACAACCGTAACAGGACCCGCCAAGTCTTCTACTCAATCGCCCGTCCGATGAAGGAACATTGGTTAGGCCGCTGTTGGAATATTGCGTGCAATTCTGGTCTCCTTCCTATCGGAAAGATGTTGTAAAACTTGAAAGGGTTCAGAAAAGATTTACAAGGATGTTGGAGGGTTTGAGCTACAGGGAGAGGCTCAATAGGCCGGGGCTGTTTTCCCTGGAGCGTCGGAGGCTGAGGGGTGACCTTATAGAGGTTTGTAAAATCATGAGGGGGCATGGATAGGGTAAACAGACAAATCTTTTCCCCCTGGGGTGGGGGAGTCCAGAACTAGAGGGGCATAGGTTTAGGGTGAGAGGGGAAAGACATAAAAGTGACCTAAGGGGCAACTTTTTCACACAGAGGGTGGTACGTGTATGGAATGAGCTGCCAGAGGAAGTGGTGGAGGCTG
This sequence comes from Chiloscyllium plagiosum, assembly GCF_037043375.1. NCBI lineage: Eukaryota > Metazoa > Chordata > Chondrichthyes > Orectolobiformes > Hemiscylliidae > Chiloscyllium > Chiloscyllium plagiosum. The sequence goes on along the minus strand of NW_028270186.1, from coordinate 17,997,680 downwards.
GTACAATTGCAACATTTAAGAGGCATCTGGATGGGTATATGAATAGGAAGGGTTTAGAGGGATATGGGCCGGGTGCTGGCAGGTGGGACTAGATTGGATTGGGATATCTGGGTCAGCATGGACGGGTTGGACCGAAGGGTCTGTTTCCGTGCTGTACGTCTCTATGACTCTCTGAGAGGGCGTAGTGGAGGTGTACTGGGGTCAGAATGTGTGAGTTGGGTTTTTGCGGGCAGAGGAGTCTCTCTCAAACCCTACCCCCCCCCACTCTCCCCGAGATCCGGAAGGGCCTGTCCGTTCTCCGCTCACCTTCCCCTCTTGTAGGCCGTTATTGAAGCCTACGTCTGCAAACGGGAACGGGCTGCTGTCAGTTTTGACTAAAAAAAACTGTACCGAGGCTCTGGGCACACACTGCGAACGCGATTCGGTGGGCCCCGTATCCAAGCAGAGATAGACCGGCCATCGGAGGCAGTCCGGAGTAGGTTCGCACGGCTGATCCCGGGGATGGAGGGACCGTCTCCTGAGGAGGGCAGGGCCTGTTACTCATTTTGAGGCCCCCCCCCCCCCCCCCCCCCCCCCCTTGTGGGAGAGTGTGGGACCAGTGGGTGACATCTCAGAGTAGGGGGTCGCCCATTGAAAACAGACTTGAGGAGGATTTCCTTCCCTCTGAGGGGGTGGGGGCAGTTAATATGCAGGATTTGTTACCACATGGGATTGGGTCATTGGCAGCGAGATTTTTTTAGTCAGGAAGGATAATGGTGGGAAAGGCAGGAAAGCGGGGCTGGAGTGGTTCGGAAGATGATGAGATCAGCCATCTCAGGGCAGAGCAGACAGGACGGGCTGAACGGCGTCTGTCTTCCAGTTTGTGCGTGACAGCTCAACGCGGGCTCCAGTACGATGACAATCTACACCTTATTTCAAGTACTCACGGCCACCTGGAGCCTTGGCCTAGCTGAGGACCTGGAGCCTCGGCCTAGCTGTGTTCCTGGAGCCTTGGCCTACCTGAGGACCTGGAGCCTCGGCCTAGCTGTGTACCTGGAGCCTTGGCCTACCTGAGGACCTGGAGCCTCGGCCTAGCTGTGTGCCTGGAGCCTTGGCCTAGCTGAGGACCTGGAGCCTTGGTCTAGCTGAGGACCTGGAGCCTCGGCCGAGCTATGGGCATGAAGCCTCGGCCTAGCTGTGTACCTGGAGCCTTGGCCTAGCTGAGGACCTGGAGCCTCAGCCTAGCTGAGGACCTGGAGCCTCGGCTGAGCTATGGACATGAAGCCTCGGCCTAGCTGTGTACCTGGAGCCTTGGCCTAGCTGAGGACCTGGAGCCTCAGCCTAGCTGAGGACCTGGAGCCTCGGCTGAGCTATGGACATGAAGCCTTGGCCTAGCTGAGGACCTGGAGCCTTGGCCAAGCTGAGGACCTGGAGCCTTGGTCTAGCTGCAGACCTGGAGCCTCGGCCTAGCTGCAGACCTGGAGCCTCGGCCTAGCTGCAGACCTGGAGCCTCGGCCTAGCTGAAGACCTGGAGCCTCGGCCTAGCTACGCACCTGGAGCCTCGGCCTAGCTACGGACCTGGCGCCTTGGCCTAGCTACGCACCTGGAGCCTCGGCCTAGCTACGGACCTGGCGCCTCGGCCTAGCTGAGGACCTGGAGCCTCGGCCTAGCTGAGGACCTGGAACCTGTCCCCAGTCGATGGGCAATCTCGCGAATGCCTGAGGTGACCTGTCCAGATTGGATTGAGGGGGACACGTGGCCATCGAGGGAGCTCAGTTGCAGGATTTGCTCAGGCACTGGTCATGAAGCCTACCCTCCTGTCTTCCTCCTGTGTGGCTACAAACACTTTCACTTCCTCTCCATGTCCGCACGCCTCGCTTCTCGCTGCGTTCCATCGAAAGAGGAAGGAGCAGTATCACAGAGTTCAAATCCTGGCTCGCAGATTGGCATGGAGGTGGTGGGGGGAGGGGGCAGGGAAAGGAGAATGGCTTTCAGCGCTTAGCGACAGCCCGCAAACAGACCCTTCGGTCCAACCCGTCCATGCTGACCCAAATATCCCAACCCAAGCTAGTCCCACCTGCCCAGCACCCGGCCCAGATCCCTCTAACCACTTCCTATTCATATACCCAGCCAAATGTTGCAGTTGTACCAGCCTCCACCACTTCCTCTGGCAGCTCATTCCACACACACGCACCACCCTCTGTGTGAAAAAGTTGCCTCTCCAGTCCCTTTTAAGTGTTTTTCCCTCTTTACGCCCTTCTAGTTCTGAACTCCCCCACCCCAGGGGGATAAGACCATGTCCTAGTTACCCTATCCATGCCCCCTCATGATTTTATAAACCTCTATAATGTCGCCCCCTCAGCCTCTGATGATCCAGGGATAAATGTACCAGGCTCTCCTTATAACTCTGGTCTCCTTCCTATCGGAAGGATGTTGGGAAACTTGAAAGGGCTTGGAAAAGATCGACAAGGATGTTGGAGGGTTTGAGCTACAGGGAGAGGCTGAATGGGTTGGGGCTGTTTTCCCTGGAGCGTCGGAGGCTGAGGGGAGACCTTATAGAGGTTTATAAAATCATGAGGGGACATGGATAGGGTAAATAGACAAGGTCTTTACCCCTGGATGGGGGAGACCAAAACTAGAGGTTTAGGGTGAGAGGGGAAAGAGACCTAAGGGGCAACTTTTTCACGCAGAGGGTGGTACGTGTATGGAATGAGCTGCTAGAGGAAGTGGTGGAGGCTGGTACAATTGCAACATTTAAGAGGCATTTGGATGGGTATATGAATAGGAAGGGTTTGGAGGGATATGGGCCGGGTGCTGGCAGGTGGGACTAGATTGGGTTGGGATATCTGGACGAGTTGGGCCGAAGGGTCTGTTTCCGTGCTGGACGTCTCTGCTACTTGATATAAATGATGAAAAGCCAGCACCAATCCTTGTGGTCACAGGCCTCCAGTCTGAAAATGGCTCGGAGAAGGTGGACGCTAGGAAATTGTTTCCGTTTGGCGAGGAGACTGGGACCCGTGGACACAGCCTTAGAATTAGAGGGGGTACATTCAGAACAGAAACGCGGAGACATTTCTTCAGAGGGGTGGGCCTGTGGGATTCATTGCCGCGGAGTGCAGTGGAGGCCGGGACGCTAAATGTCTCCGAGGCAGAGATTGATAAATTGATGTCACAAGGAATTATGGGCTACGGGGAGAATGCGGGTAAGTGGAGTTGAAATGCCCATCAGCCCATGATTGAATGGCTCGATGGGTCGAATGGCCTTACTTCCACTCCGATGTCTTACGGTCTTATGAAAAGCAAGCCTCCACCACCACCCTCTGTCTCCTCCTTTGAGCTAATTGGGCGTCCATTCCTGATGGGGTTTGCTGAAGTCCATATAAAGAACATCCACTGCCCTGCCTTCATCTATCCTCTTGAGTCACCTCTTTAACAACACAATGACCGGGGGGAGAGTGGTGGTGGTGGTGGGGAGGGGGGGTGGGTGTTCTGGTGAGGATTTGGGCCCCCCCCCCCCCTTTGACAGACTGCCAACTGGGAGGACCAGGAGAGAGTTTTAAACGGGTTGGAAAGGGAGCAAGAACGAGGGGAAAACTTGCCTGACAATCCTGGAGGATTTGGCGGCAAAGCCCGGTTTTGGGGCCGGAGAGGGGGGACTCTATGGTCCACGCCAACTACGTTGCAAACTCACCGAGTCCCACCTGCTCGGTCTGGGCCCATTTCCGTCCCAAGCCTTTCCCATACATGTATTTATCCAAATGTCTCTTAAATGCTGTAACCGTAGCCACATCCACCTCTTCCTCAGGAAGCTTGTTGCCGACGCAAACCACCCTCTGTGCCTTTCTCCGTCTCTCCCGTTATGCTCCCCGGTTCCCCCCCCCCACGCCCAGGGAATAGGGCCCCTCCTCTGGGCTCTCTCAACCTCCTACCCTCCCGTAAAACAAAGTTCCCAGTCTCCCCCCCCCCCCAAACCGTTGCATTCCCGGCACCGTTCCTGGTAAATCTCTTCCGAACTCTCTCTCCAGCGTCATGATTTCCTTCCTATAACTTTGCGGGGGGAGGGGGCAGAACTGGAAGCAGTCCTCCTGGAGAAACCTCACCAAGGTCCTACACAAACCCCCCCCCCACTACTTCATGACACTCCTAGACTCAAAGGTCTGAGCGATGAAGGGAAGCGTGCCCAACCCACTAGGGTGGACCCGAACAGCAAATTCGGATTGGTCGTCAGGGATGCTGTTGGGGATGTATATAACTTACTACGATGAAAATGGAGCTGGTCTGATCCGCAAGTATGCAGACGGTACGCAAGTCAGGTGGAGAGCAAGGGAGAAGGTCAAAGGGTGTGCATCGGAGTGGGGGGGGGGCGGATAAATGGCCAAGGGAGTGTGCAGTGATGCATTCTGGGAGGTCCAAGGGAAGAGGAACGGCTGAAGAGGCGCCGATGTCAAAGCTCTCTCTGAGCCCTGGGCTGGCCTACGCAGGGCACTGCCAGCGATCCTGGAGCGGGGTGACCGGCCGGGCACGTGGGCGTCCACACGGGGCAGAGAATGGGGAAGAGACCAGGGTAGAACAAAGCCACCTTCCTGTTTGCCCGCCGAGCTGGTTTTCGCGCGCAAGTGCCCCTCCTCTGGGCGTAGAGACGCCGCTCCGACATCCCGCCTGGGCCCGAGGGTCGGCCATTTTGGTCTGGAATGAGGAGGATCGCTCCGCCCCTCGACAGGCCAACTGGATGTCAACGTTCGGAATTTCCGAGCCTGTGGTGAGGGGAGGGGGGGAAAAGGGGGGAGCGGGGGAGGGGAGATGGAGCTGAGTTTAAAACTCAGTCAACCAATGACCGCCTTCCCGCTCTCATTCAGCTCTGGCTCAACCCCCCCCCCCCCCCCTTGCCCCGCGGGCGAAAGATGCCCACCCTGACGCCAACAACTGGCCGCCCGAGAGAAGGCGGGTAGGAGGGTAGGCCGTGGAGATAAATGGACAGCGGTGGGAGGGAGGGGGACTGGAGAGGGGTGGGAGAGGGGCTGGATTTGGAGAGACCCGGCAGGTGGGGGGTGGTGGTAGGGGGGAGTCCCGCAGAGGGAGCCCCGGAATTGGGTCAGCGAGACGGCCCTCCCCCCACCCCTCCCCGCCAAACTGGGCCAGGAAAAGCGGTCAATTCCTCGCCGAAGTGGGAAGCAGATTTAACTGGGAGGGGGAGGGGGGCGGATGTCCGGGCGTGGCTTCCAGTCTGGTCGTCGGGAAGGCCGAAGGACTCCCGGGATTTGTCGCGAATGAGCTGGACGGTGCCAGCGAAGATGGGTTGCAAGTAAGGTGCCCAGTTCGGCTCCCCTTACTTAGAGTCAGAGAGATGTACAGCACGGAAACAGACCCTTCGGCCCGACTCATCCGTGCCAACCCAGAAATCCTAACCCAATCGGCCTGCACCCGGCCCATATCCCTCCAAACCCTTCCTATTCATATACCCATCCAAATGCCTCTTAAATGCTGTACCAGCCTCCACCACTTCCTCTGGCAGCTCATTCCATACACATACCACCCTCTGTGTGAAAAAGTTGCCCCTTAGGTCCCTTTTATATCTTTCCCCTCTCACCCTAAACCTATGCCCCTCTAGTTCTGGACTCCCCCACCCCAGGGAAAAGACATTGTCTATTTATCCTATCCATGACCTCTCAGGATTTTATAAACGTCTGTAAGGTCACCCCTCAGCCTCCGACGCTCCAGGGAAAACAGCGCTGGCCTCCCTAGCCTCCCTCCGGAGCTCCGACCCACCGACATCCTTGTCGATCTTTTCCGGACCCTTTCCCCTTTTCCCAAGGTCCTTCCGCTGGGATTGAGGAAGGAAGGGGGGAGGAGGCAGTTCCCGGGGGTCGGTGGTGGGTGGGAGTTTCTCGTCCGGGAGTGTGAGGGCTGTGGGAGAGATGGAGCCTTTGGGTCTGAATTCGCTGGGGCTCAGGGAGAATTGGGGAAGTGGGGGGGGGGGGGGGGGGGGGGGGAGGAGGGTGGAGGGGGTTATCTGATTGAGGTTAAAAATACGCCGAAAGGGTTCGGTAAGATGCGCGTCGAGCAGATGCAGCACCGAAACAGTCTCGCTATATCGTCACACTCAGCCCACCGTAATCCCAGGGAGAAAGTGAGGACTGCAGATGCTGGAGATCAGAGCTGAAAATGTGTTGCTGGAAAAGCGCAGCAGGTCAGGCAGCATCCGAGGAGCAGGAGAATCGACGTTTCGGGCCTGAGGCCCTCCTTCAGGATTCTCCTGCTCCTCAGATGCTGCCTGACCGGCTGCGCTTTTCCAGCGCCACATTTTTCACCACCGTAATCCCAAACCAAGCTGGTCCCTCCTTCCTGCGCCAGACCCCTATCCCTCCCAACCTTTCGTATTTGCGTCCTTATCCGAACGTTGGAACCAACTGCATTTTCTCAGGGTGTTCATTTCCTCAGCCTCCATCTGAACGATTTGTCTCATTTCCCACCCCCCTCCATCGTCGTTTCTCCCCGGGTGTTAGAAATGTGCCCCTCCCTTCCTGGTCTTGAAATTCCACCCCCCACCCCAACCCCCGACTCTCAGGAAAAGTCTCATCGTGGCTTTAGTAAACCTCGATAAAAAGCTCAACCTCCTACCCTCCAGTGGGATTTTAAAAAACGCAGCCCCTCTCTATCGCTGAAACCCTCCAATCCTGTCACCAATCTCTTCCGAATTCCTGATGAAGGGCTGCTGCCCGACCCTGCTGCGACGCCACTCGACGCTCTCCTGAACCCCAGTTGAACAAGATCCCTCCGAAAGACCAGACCTGGACACAGCCGTCCCAGAACAGGCCTCACCGATGTCCTGCACAACCTCGACATGACGCCTCCGACTCCAAAGGTGTGCGCTAGCGGGGGGGATGACACAGGCCAAGTGGTCTTGACGCTGTCATTTTTCGAAGACCTCTCCCTTTAGTTTGAAACGGCCTGGACCTTGTACAGCCTGGAGAGATATCTCCTGACCCGGGTAGATGAGAGTGAGAGAGAGAGAGAGAGAGAGAGAAAGATATCCCACCCATTTCTCTTTAAATCTGGTCCAATCCCCCCCTCCCCCGCCCCATTTACATTCCAGGGACTGGATTATTCAATCCCTTTTAATGGCTCAAACTTTGGATATTATTCCATGGAAATTGGGGGTGACTGTCGGT